>NW_024543227.1:1412500-1612413 GCF_018167655.1 Microtus oregoni
TGATTTGGACCTTGAGATTTATGTCCGGTGCTCCAATGTGGGTCTCTGTCTCTGTCTCCTTTCATCGCCTGCTGAAGGTTAATATTCAGGAGGATGCCTATATGTTTTTCTTTGGGTTCTCCTTATTTAGCTTCTCTAGTATCACTCATTATAGGCTCAATGTCCTTGGTTTAAGGCTAGAAACCAAATATGAGTGAGTACATCCCATGTTCCTCTTTTTGGGTCTGGCTTACCCCACTCAGGATAGTGTTTTCTATTTCCATCCATTTGTATGCAAAATTCAAGAAGTCCTTGGTTCTTACTGCTGAGTAGTACTCTAATATGTATATATTCCATACTTTCTTCATCCATTCTTCCATTGAAGGGCATCTAGGTTGTTTCCAGGTTCTGGCTATCACAAACAATGCTGCTATGAACATCGTAGAGCATATACTTTTGTTGTATGATAAGGCCTCTCTTGGGTATATTCCCAAGAGTGGTATTGCTGGGTCCAGGGGTAAGTTGATCCCGAATTTCCTGAGAAACCGAAACACTGACTTCCATAGTGGTTGCACAAGTTTGCATTCCCACCAGCAATGGATGAGTGTACCCCTTTCTCCACAACCTCTCCAACAAAGGCTATCATTGGTGTTTTTTATTTTAGCCATTCTGACAGGTGTAAGATGGTATCTTAAAGTTGTCTTGATTTGCATTTCCCTGATCACTAAGGAAGTTGAGCATGACCTTAAGTGTCTTTTGGCCATTTGAAGTTCTTCTGTTGAGAATTCTCTGTTCAGCTCAATGCCCCATTTTATAATTGGGTTGGTTAGCCTTTTACGGTCTAGTTTCTTGAGATCTTTATATATTTTGGAGATCAGACCTTTGTCAGTTGCGGGGTTGGTGAAGATCTTCTCCCAGTTAGTGGGTTGCCTTTGTGTCTTAGCGACAGTGTCCTTTGCTTTACAGAAGCTTCTCAGTCTGGACAGCCATCAGAAAGAAGTGGCTATGCCACACCCCACTTCTCAGGTATTGATTCAGTGTCTGTTGTGGACCCAGATATCTAACATTTTAATAAGCATGATTTAGTGTCTGTCGTGGACACAGATATCTACCATTTTAAAAAGCACTCCCTGCAAATGTGATGCAGTAATGCATGGCCCTTTCGGGGAAATGGTCTGATGGGGATGGCGTCCATTTCAGTCCTGGTCATTTAAAGGAACCCATGCAGACTTCTGTCATCTGGGGAGTCTATGAATGCCATTGTTCTACAGTGTGCTGCTCTTGCTGCTACCTGCTCAACAGGATGTGTTCCTACAAGGCATCACAGACCTGCTGCTGGTCACACGGATGGGAAGAGAAAAGGAAATGACTGACCTGGTGAGTCCCACATGATCTTGTCACTCTTGCTCAGGTAACAGGCTGACCAGACCACACCACATTTGGTTCTTCTCCAGGAGTTGGTTCTGCATGGAAAGTTCACTGTTTTCTCCCCTGTTCTACTAGAAGGCAGAGAAGGAGGAGAGAAATCTCATGGAGAGGGGAGGAAGGCAGATGAGAACGCTCATGCACTCTACTGTACTGAATATAGGGATGGAGTAGTCTGTCTGCATCCAGTCAAGTCAAAGATGTGCAGTGACATCTTCCTCTTCTTTGTTCATCTCACAGACCCTTCCTATACAGACACACACACACACACACACACACACACACACACACACACACACACTCACACACTGGTGACACTGATGACTCACATACTGGAAACAAGGGCTCATGTCAGCTTCTTGTCAACCTTCTGTGTGTACTCTCTACAGTCTTGTTGTTCTTCTCATAGAAGAGACCTGACATTGACAACCTTGAAAAGGAACAAACTTGGAGGATGAACACCTGACTCCCAAACTCCTTATAAACATAGAGAAATGAAGACAGTGTGCCTCATTGGTAATTACAATAAGACAGAAAAGAATATGAAGGGGACAGAAGAGTCACACACGTGTGAGGGGACACCTTTAGCAAAGACACAAAGACACTTCAGTGAAGCAGGCATATGCTGGTCACCGAGTTTTTCTGGGACTGTTGGTGGTTATAGGAGGTACAGCCCAGCATCGTGATCAGCTGCCTAAGGATAACCCTGTTCCTTTGATGACCATGACCTTGGTAAAGCTGGATCTATGATTAGGCTGCAGAAAAGAATTTCAGGAAAAGCCAGAATGAAGCAAAGCTTGTGAGCTTATTCATGCTATGGAAGAAGCTCACATAGTATAGGGATGGCTCAGGAATGAAGGCCTGAGTGAGGACTAGAGAGACTTGAGATTAGGGTGTGTGAGGAGGGCAGGAGAGTGAGAAATGTGAAGATTTTTATGGTTCTCAGAGTTACATTGTTACATTATTACATTGTTTGAAAATTACATGCTTTGAGTCTTTGAAATGGTTCTGTTTTTCCACTTGAAGAAAATATACAATAGGTTATTAAAAGTAAAAAATAAAAATGCTTTTAAATGTTCTTATCCCTTTTAAAAAAATTTTAGTAAATTAAATTGTAAGGTGAATATGTGATTCTGCCAACATTCTGGTCCTAAGTAAGCATAATTAATTAATTTTTTTAATGTTTTTCACAAGGAAGTCTGTGCACCATCTGAGTGAATACCTATTGCTCACAGAGGACACCAGAGTTTGAGATCTCTCAGAACTGGAGTACAGACAGTTGTGAATCATCAGGTAGGTGCTGGGTATCAACCCTGGATCCTCTGGAAGACATCCAGTGATATTAAAGAATGAACCCTGTCCTCGGACCCTAGTTTATTTGCTGTATTTTTTAAACACTATTTGGGATGTCTTTAGTACTACTTGCATTATATCTGTGGGTAATTTCGACTCTATCAGTTGGGTGGAGGCTTCTTGAATGTCAGTTAGAAAAATGTAAAAATGATCACAGGGCCGGGTGGTGTTGGCTCACGCCTTTAATCCCAACACTTGGGAGGCAGAGGCTGGCAGATCTCTGTGAGTTCGAAGCCAGCCTGGTCTACAAGAGCTAGTTCCAGAACAGGAACTAAAAAGCTATGAAGAAACCCTGTCTCGAAAATCCAAAAAAAAAAAAAAAAATGATCACAGGGTGAGGGGCTGTGTATTCCCCTCTCATATCCCCTTCAATGCCCTGTTTTTCTGTCTTATTATGGGACAAGTGGGCATCCTCATGGACAAATATAAATATAGACAAGTTGTTTATCACCGGATACAAAAGTCAACCAAAATTAACAAATGATCTACATAGGACTAGAGAGACATCTCCGAGGTTAAGAGTGCCTTTGGCTATTGCAGAGGACCTGACTTCAGCTTACAGTCCCCATATGGTGGCCCAGAGATACCTATAACTCCAGATCCAGGGGAGCTGACAGTCTTTTCTGGTCTCAGCAAGCATCTGCATTCAAATGTGCATATGGCACACACAAACAGATAGGCAGATACCCAGTAAATATTGAAAGCAAATCTAAAAGGTAATTAATCCAAAATACAACCTAAGCATGAATCTTGTAACAGAAAGCAATTGAAAGAATTATAGACAAAATTCATAGATATAACAAACCCCTTTTATGAAAAGAAGAACTGGACTGTTAGGACTTCCATAAAGTGAAAAATGTACACTGTGATATAAAAGATATTTTCCCTGCCTGGGAAAAAATGAATGTAGGAAATTGTGTATTAGATGACAGCCTTATTGTTTCCAGAATACAGAAAGCCTAAAAAAGAGTCACTAAGAAAATACACAATTCATGAAATAAAAGTTGTCCAGAAGGGTGAGTAGATGCTCCACTAAGCGGAACATACAGCATCAACATCCTTAACACTTAGGGAAGAGAGACAGGTGATTCTAGGGGACTCTTGACACCCCCACAAAATATTCAGAAATAATAATATGAAGACCTGGCAAGGTTGTGGGGGATGAAACTATCATACTGACTGCTGGTAGCCATGGGAAATAGGACAATAACTTGGAAAAATATTTCTCAGTTTCTTGATATGTTAATTGTCATTTGACCAAAGCTGTAACAACTTTCCTGATGGAGCAGAGCTGTTACTTTGAGGAAAGCTTTCCCTGAAGCAGATCTGTAAGCTGCTAAGCTTATACTGACTTTGTGGTATTCCTTGCATCTGGACGGCCAGGATCCCTTTACATTTGAGCTGAAATGTTTACACTACACATATATGTTTTTAATTGTACTCATTGTCTGGCAGAAAGACATCTCCACTCTGCCTTATGGCATCCAGGTCCAGAAGGTACTAGCCAATCACAGTCCAGCCAGAGTCCTCAAAGCCTGGTCTGGCTGGTAGACAACCAGAGGCCTGCCCAGAGCTACAAGGCTTCCATTACAATGAGCAAAATGTGTGGTGGAGAAACAGGAGAGAAAGAGTAGCGGGATGGTTCATGTGCTGTGAAAAGAGGGGGAATAGAAGGTGGTAAGGAACAGGCTGAGGGGGTGGTCTTCTTGTCATTCATGGTCATGGGGTCATCAGGACCGAGGTTGCTACCAAAGGTCATTTCTGGGTCTCTGTTCTTATTGCAGCTTGGGTCTATGTTAACATCCATGGTCCACGCTGCCACCAAAGGGCACACAGGAGCCTGGAGTCTGGGCTGTGTCCTCTGGCCTTGTTGGGATCTGAGCGCTGTGTTGCCATTGGAGTGACAATGATCTGAGAGACCCGAGCTGCCAACCTGGGCCATGGTGTTGTCCATGCCTGAGCTGCTGACCAGGGCCATATCTGTGACCCAGCAGTAGCCAGGGTCTTTGTCTTCCTGACTCCTGTTACCAATGAAGGCCATGCGGATGCCTGAGGTGTGGGCCACCACCTGAGGCCACGTTGGTGTCCAAAGGCTTTGCTGCAGCTGGTGCCATCCTGATCTGTGTGGTCTGTGAAACCACCCGGGAAATGGTGACATCAAGGACGAGTTGTTGCCAGGATCATGTTGGGTCTATGGTCCTACCAGAGCTAGGGTATGTGCTGATGTTTGTGGCCCATGTTACTACAGGGGGCCTTAAGAGCCATGAATGATGATATCCAAGGGCCAGAGTGAGCTGGTTCTGCCCTTTGGTGGACATTGTGTCAAGAGCTGGCCCTGACTTTCACAGGAGAGCTAGTCCCACACCTCACCATGGGCATTGGAAAACTGGGCCTGGTGCCATGGGCATAGGTGAGCTGGCTTCGGCCCTATCCTTAGGCAGGCAGCTGATCAGCTCAGCTACCACCCAGGTCCATATTGGGGTTCTTGGCTTGGCCCATCCTAACATCTACACCATCTAAGGCCTACTGGAATGCTGGAATTGACTGGTCCTGGGGAACAATACCTGCAGAATCTCTGTTACGTGGGGTGACTGCAGGATATCCTAGAGGAGTTTTGTTGAGGGTCCCATGATGATAGTGTACCAGAAACTAGAGGCCATGAACAAGTTCAATGACTCATTGCAATGAAAGTTTACAAGTAAATATGTTGGACAAAAAGGTATACTGTGTGACTCACCTTATATGTAGATCGTATTAAAGTGTAATAGAAGCCCGAGTACTGCTTCTGATGACTTCAGTTGGATCCCCAGGACTCACATTGTGGAAGCAGAGAAATGACTCCTGCAAGTTGTCCTCTGACCTCTACAAGTACACTGTAGATCATGTATGGCCTTGCCAGACACACAAAATAGGCAGACAAATAAATGTAAAAAATGTAAATGGACATAACTTACCAAACACAAAACAAAAGCCAAAAATAACCGATGTTCTTATTGCTGACTGAAATAGACTCTAAAATGATTGCTTTTTTCAAGACATATATCTGAAACAAAGGCATTAAAATGTTAACTTGAACACTTAAAAAGAAGTAAACACATACCATCCAGGAACGAGTTATTAGAAATCTAGAGTTATAATCTTAACGTTTAAGAAAGAACTAAAACTAAAGTGGAATAAAACAATTTTAAAACATGCAGTAATGTTATGTGTAAAATTCATTAGGAGAATGCAAATCTTTCATACTTATATTTCAGTCACACAGCAAAATATGGATTGAAGGAGAATTACAAGAAAGTATAAAAGCCGATTAATAATTGCAGATGAATGCAAAGTAGTTTTCTCAATGTGACCACAATCATAGGAAAATAATTTATTAAATGAGAGGCCCTGCATAACCTAACCTCAAAGGCATATGCCCTGGGAAGACATATGGAACTCTTAAGTCTGATATAATCTTTTTTGTTGAAAGCATGGATTATTCCGTGATGGGAACTTCATTTGATGTGTAATGCAGTTTCTCCCCCTTTCCTTATCAGCATTTACAGGTTATTATTGACAGTCAGAAACAAATGAGAGAAATGTCCCAGAGACAAGTCCATGGCCATCGTCACAGATATCACACGCAAAAGACATACATAATTTTGTAGCTCTCACTATCCTGTGTGTGGTCAGAGATGAATCTGTTTTAACGTGGTTGTACCCCTTGAGCTCTCAGTAAACACCAGGGAGCTAGGAGAGTGAGAATGAGAGGTGTCGTGTGTGTGTGTGTGTGTGTGTGTGTGTGTGTGTGTGTGTGTGTGTACAAGAATTCCTTGGCAGAGGCTGGTCTGCAAAGCCTGGTTGATTGACTCTTAGACCTGCAGTGATATGGAGATGGTGGAAGTCGCAGTCCCAGGGCCTAATTACAATTTCCTTTGTGTTCTCTTGAGCCCATGAGTAGCCACTCCTTGGGCCCCCTGTGTTGGACTTACTTAACACCTTGTCACTAACAGATGACGTTGGACCTGACATTTAAAATATCAGAATATGTCTCCTTATCAAAGCTTTAAGTTTCTACCAGTCAAAGGACTGCTTTTCATCACATAGCAGCTAGTGCCTGTAGCTGAGGTTTCTCTGCTTTACCATAACAGTCTACTTAATATTATCACCCATGTACTTAAGGAGAGACTATAGTTTCTTCATTCTGTGATTATAAAAACTTCATGAAACTGTTTCCACATTGTAACTTGCAATTTGTACTAACATAAACCTGTCTCACTCATGTTTACTCACATATATTTGACTCCAGAATGAACTCTCTTCTTCCTTCGAGGTGAGAGCTGTGTGTTTACATTGACATTTGTTAGTGTGTGTTGTGTATATACTCATGCTTGTGCAAATATGTCCCTGGATATATATGTGTGAAAGTTAATCACTTACTGCTGTGATAGGCTATGTGTTATAATTCTCCTGGTCCTCTTCAATGATGACCTGGTGTGTAGTATACTGCTTACTTATCTCCATAGTTCTTTACTCATGTGCTGACCGATATCAGTATGGCTCAACACCCATTTTCCCAAACTGTTTTCCTCTATTGCTGTTCTCTATTTCCATGCTCCCTTTGTCCCAGTATGGCTAGAGGAATCCTTTTAAGATGGTATCTGTGTTCATCTGGTGCCTCTGGAGAATTTCCTGGGTCTACGCATTGTACTCTCTGAGCCCCTGTATGGAAAGGAAGTAATGATGCCTACCTCAAAGAATCATTTTCAGGGCCTGAATGGAGAGGAAACAAAACCTGTGTATTTTTGTGGTTGGCCGATTTCCCTTGCCCCCTTTGTGCTGCCCATGGAAGGCTGTGGCATGAAATTAGGGGCCTGAGTGCACACAGAGAAGGGGAGTTCTTGCCATGGGAATGGGAAATGCACAAGCTCACATTCCCAGTATGTGTCTGCAGTCACAGTTATCACTGTATATGCCCAGGGTGGTGAGATGACCTGGGAGGAGGAAAAACATCATTGTGTACCTTCCATTGATGTCGTCTGCACAGACAAGGCACCATCATTCCATCCCCTGGGATTTATGTGCTTCCTCATCCTGGTTTCCTCTATTTCATGAGTTTTCTTTTCCCTTCTGCTACCTTCTAGTGTAAACATAAAGGGAAATATCTGCAACCCAGAAGCAGGAGTTTGTATGGAAGAACCCAGTGTGCTGTGATGTCTGCCAGACCGGACAGAACATTGGGACAAAAGGGTGAGTTAGATCCCTTCCCCCATCCTTATCCATTCAATATAATAACAATACCTCATCTTCTGTTCATTAGCAATCCTGAGGTTAAACATGATCCTGTGTGCATAAATGCCTTCTCATCTCAGCTGGATAGAAAGACCAAAGCACTTTCGAGTAAGTATGTTACAGCAGCTATCCAAGATCTCCCTGATAAGAGCTAGAGAGTGGAACTCAAACATTGTGATTGCCTGCGAGTCTAACCCTATTTGATATTATTGTAATTATAGCTCCTTCACAATCACCCCTTGTAAGAACAAAATCTACAATACATTTACTCTATGTCTATAGAGGACCACATCACATCACTATGCTTCCTGCTTAAAACATCACACAGAACTGAGAGATATTAAGAGGAAAATGAAATTTGTGTTTTGTTTAATCATTTTCTGCATTGATTTTATTTTTCCTTCTTCCAGATATTTCTATGTTTCCTCTATATGTAGGGATAGGTCCCGCCCCTTGGGGGGCGTGTTCGCCTCGGGCTAATGTCTGCCTATAAATTTGGTGAGCATGCTCCCAGCCATTGCTTCTGCTTTCCTGGTCTCCTCTGGAACGGTGGTTCTGTAAGTCTATTTCTACATTAAAGCTATAGATATATATTTTTTTACAATCTGTCTGCATTTGTTTACGCCGTTACAGATTGGCGCCCGATGTGATGGACTAAACCCACTTAAAAAACCTCAGAAGGCTTACAAATAAGGGAGAGAGAGTTTAACACAGATTTTTGCTGTTCGTTGGTGGCATGCTGTAGAGAGATTTCCTGATTCGGCAACAGTAGCAGAAAAAACGCTGTGTCATTTTAAAGTGCGACTTCCTGGGGCTGTGCCGCCATTGCGATCTCTTTCTGGCTCCTGAGGGATACAGAGCTTTTGAATAGAGCATTTGGAGTAAAGTGCTACGATTTGTTTGATGGCAACTAGACTCGCTGTGTTCTCGGGTCTGCTCTGCTTGCTAGAGGCAAGCAAGCGCCTCATCTAAGAGAGGCTTCCTGACTCAGCTTCAGCTGCAAAACCCTGCAGCTCTTAAGAGGTCCTGCCACGAAACACTTAAATGGTGTTGACGAAAAGCTGAACGCATGCTTTTCAGTTTTCAGCCGTAGCAGAAAAAAAGCTGCGCCATTTAAAAATGCCGGGAATGCAATCTTGTGCAACCACTATGGAAGTCAGTGTTTCGGTTTCTCAGGAAATTCGGGATCAACCTACCCCTGGACCCAGCAATACCACTCTTGGGAATATACCCAAGAGATGCCCTATCATATGACAAAAGCATTTGTTCAACTATGTTCATAGCAGTATTATTTGTAATGGCCAGAACCTGGAAACAACCTAGATGCCCTTCAATGGAAGAATGAATGAAGAAAGTATGGAATATCTACACATTAGAGTACTACGCTGCGGTAAAAAACAATGACTTCTCTAATTTTGCATGCAAATGGATGGAAATAGAAAACACTATCCTGAGTGAGGTATCCCAGACCCAAAAAGATGAACATGGGATATACTCACTCATAATTGGTTTCTAGCCATAAATAAGGGTCACGGAGTCTACAATAGGTGAATCTAAAGAAGCTAAGTAAGAAGGGGAACCCAAGGAAAAACATATAGTTATCCTCTTGGCTAAGGGAAGTAGACAAAATTGCCGGGGAAAAAATTGGGATCTTGGGGGTGGGGTGGGATGGGGGTAAGGGGAGATGGGGAGAGAAAAGTTAGAAGGGAAGGAGGTCGGGCCTTGGGAAAACAGGAGGATTGGGATAAAGGAAGGTTAGACAGGGGAGCACGGAACCACAATTCTTAGTTAAAGGAGCCACTTTAGGGTTGGCAAGAGACCTGACTCTATAGGGGCTCCCAGGTGCCCAAGCCGAGGTCCCCAGTTAGTTCCTTGGGCAGTTGAGGATAGGGAACCTGAAATGACCCTATCCTAGAGCAATACTGACGAATATCTTGCATATCATCATAGAACCTTCATCTGGTGATGGATGGAGATAGAGACAGAGACCCACACTGGAGCACTGGACTGAGCTCCCAAGGTCCCAATGAGGAGCAGAAGGAGGGAGAACATGAGCAAAGAAGTCGGGACCACGAGGGATGCACCCACCCACTGAGACAGTGGAGCTGATCTATTGGGAGCTCACCTAGACCAGCTGGACTGTGACTGAAAAAGCATGGGATAAAACTGGACTCTCTGAACATGGCGAAAAATGAGGGCTGATGAGACGCAAAGGACAATGGCACGGGGTTTTGATCCTACGTAATGTGATGGCTTTGTGGGAGCCTAGCCAGTTTAAATGTTCACCTTCCTAGATATGGACGGAGGGGGGAGGTCCTAGGACTTTCCACTGGGCAGAAAACCCTGACTGCTCTTTGGACTGGAGAGGGAGGGGGAAAGGAGTGGGGGGAGGGGGAGAAGGGTGGGAGGAGGGGGCATAGGGTGGGAGGAGGGGGAGGGAAATGGGAGGCTGGGAGGAGGTGGAAACTTGTTTTTTTTTCTCCTTTTCTCAATAAAAAAAATAGAAAAAAAAATAAATAAATAAAAATAAAAATGCCGGCTTTCTGGGCTGTCCTGCCAGGGCAAACTCTGACTCTTTTATGCAGGCAGTTCGTGCGGTTTGCAAGCACAGGCTGCTGAAGTATGCTTGCTGGCAGGGACCTTGAAATGCCATAGAGTTGTGGCAGTAAACATGGCTACAGCCAGTACCTCAGCCATGAGGCTGGAAAGCTAAGGAATGGGCTGGATCCAGTCGGCAAAGCCACACCTTTAATCCTACTGATATTGCTTGGTAAATTAAAGACTCATGTGGTCAGAAAAAGAGAGATATACAGTAAAGAGAGATTCAAAGACAAAGAAAATTTTTAAATGGTTTAAAGTGTGTTAAAAATATATGCAGACTAAAAGTTGAAGTTCTTAAAGTAAAAAACAAAAAAAGGAAGAGAGTTGTTGTGTGTGGTAGCACACGCCTTTAATCCCAGTGCCTAGAAGGCAGAGACAAACAGATCTCTGTGAGTTCAAGGTGTAGTAGTGTACACCTTTAATCCCGAATGCCTGGGAGGCAGAGACAGGCGGATCTCTGAGAGTTCAAAGACAGCCTGGTCTACAGAGTTACTACAGGTCAAAGATACAGAGAACCTGTCTCAAAAAGCAAAGAGTTAAAAGTAAAAATAAACAAAATAGAGGTTAAAACAAAGCTGCACAAAGATGGAAAATACACAGAGAATTTTGATACTGTATGCTATTATGCTCTCTTTGAATTATTTGAATGCTGAGGAAGGAGCAACAGCTGCTAAAAGATATTTATTTATAAATGCTGCTGAACTAATCCAACATAGATATTTAGAATTTGGATCTAAGGATATGATACTTTGGAAAAGAGATTCTTCTTTTGTTTTCACAGAGGATCAGACCTTGTGGATTGCATTTATCCCGATATGGTATGATGGACCACGCCCTCCTGAAGGGTTGTTGTGAACATCTTCAGAAAATTGCTTCGCTCAACTGCCAACTGAGATGAAACTAGCACACAGGTTATACCATGAAAGACCTAATTAATGACGCCCCCATTCAGCAGGAAGCAGTTTGGAGAGAAAAAACTGCGCCCATGTTCCCAAATATTGTTTATAAATGTTCTTTTACATTTAAAGGGGCAAATGATATAGGTATGAATAATTTGCATTGGTATGGATTTTAAGGTCAATTTGGTTATATGTATATGTATTTCTTGATCTTGATTAAGGTATTGTGATTGTGTAGTTCATTTAAAAATATAATGTATAATTAGAAATATAGATTGTTAATTGATAATCATAATAGTCAAGTTTGTAGTCATGTTAGTTAAGATTTTCTAGATGTACATAGATATATTTTAGATAGGCATTCTTCATATCTTTCAAAGATTATAGAATATGGCATTTTAAATGTTTTAATAACTTAGGACATTTTATGACAATGAGACACTCTGCGCCTGGCAGCACCAATCTACTTTAAGAGGAAGATGGGCATCGAAGAGGCACCTTATGGAGTTTGATAGCCATTTGGGCAAGAAACTGCTCTTGCCTGGACTATTGCATAAACTGGACACAGAGAACCCACAGAGAGAGGACTACTGAACTTGCCTAAGGTGAGATGATCTTTTGGGGTTCCTGATTCATGAAAGAGTCTGCGAGACATTCTGCAGGACACAACAGATAGTGACTGAACTGACTTTGAATTTTCCTGCTTTATGGAAATGTCTGCTGAATACCATGGGCCTGAAGGCTGAAGATGGATGCCCCAACGGTACAGAGGAACCTTGGGTGACTATCCAGGCAGCAAGATGTCTCTGTCATTTCTAGAGTTTTAAAAGTTGCTTTTTTCTTGTTTGCTTAGGTAGTATTGTATCTTTCTGGAGTCTTTGATGGAGTTAAGAATAGTTAGTTATAGTTATAGTTTTCCTTAGTTATGATAAAGATTATTGTAACTTTTACTTGATAACTGTTTTGTTATATGTAATTTTGCTATGTTAAAGTTAAAGCCTTTTTTTTTTGTTTAAACAGAAAAAGGGGAAATGATGGAGGAAGGTCATTGGCTAATAAAGGAACTGCCTTGGCCCATTTTATTGGTTAGAAGATAGGTGGGAGGAGTAAACAGAACAGAACGCTGGGAGGAAGAGGAAGTGAGCTCAGACTCCACAGCTCTCCTTTCGGGAGCAGACGCCTGAGAGAGACGCCATTCTCCTGGCTCCTGGGCAGACACACGCTATGAAGCTCAGGCCCAGGATGGACATAGGCTAGAATCTTCCTGGTAAGCACACCTAGGGGCGCAACACAGATTATTAGAAATGGGCTAAATTAATATGTGAGAATTAGCCTAGAAGAGGTTAGATAGAAATGGGCCAAGCAGTGATTTAAATAAATACAGTTTGTGTGTTGTTATTTCGGGTAAAGCTAGCCGGTGGTGGGAGCTGGGTGGTGGAATGCAACCCGCAGCACCCCACAACATCTATAGATTTGCTTCTGTTTGTAAACTTCCTTTAGTCCTTTTTAGCAGTATGTCTCATATTGAGAAACACTTATGTTTACTTTTGATGATATCTTTTTATCTCCACTATAACCCTGGAGAATAATATATGTAGACCAAGAGATTCAGATTTGAAAATTGCTTCTATTTCAGCACTTTAACAAATATTGTGCTTTATCCCTTGGACTACATGCCTCATTGTAATTACGTGGTTTTCTTTTTGTCTTTTTTCTTCTACCAAAAACAGAATTCCTTCAACGTGATCTCAAGGTTTTTTTGCTTTTATTTTCTGAAGTTTGCCTATATCAATCATTTCATGTATTTCTTGGGTTCATACGCTACCTGGTTTAATCAACACTGTTTTAGGCATATCTCTTTGTGTTCCCATCCACAAGTAGTTTGCACCTTCTGTTTTCATGGCCCACATATTTCACTGCCCTCTCTTTTCCATCCTCTTTTAAGCCCGTGTTCTTCTCCTTGTAGTCTAATTCTAGTTTCATGACCTGCAAGCATGACCACACACAGCCAACTCATAAACGAATTCAAGTCTTGATTCAATATCTGAGAGAAAACTTGGGTCTTTTATCCTTACTGAGTCTGGTTTGTTTTACTGAGCTTCTGGAAAACGTGGGTCTTCTCCTACATTTATGGATGCAAAGAGTTCACCATTCTTGGAATATTTTTCTCTTTTTGGGTTAGCCAGGATTTCTACTGCTGTGAAAGATGCCATGACCAAATGCAAGGTGGATAGGAAAGGGTTGATTTGGCTTCACTTCCACAGCACTGCTCACCGTAAAGTTAGTCAGGACAAGAACTTCAGTAGGGCAGGCACCGTGAGGCAGGAACTGGTACAGAAGTCATGGAGGGGTGCTGCTTACTGGATTGGTCACAGGGCTTGTTCAGACTGGTTTCTTATTGAACCAGGACCACCCTCCATCAGTCACTCTTAAGAAAATGCTGTATGGATCTGCCTACAGCCTGATCTTATGAAGGCATTTTCTCAGTGAGGCTCGCTCCTGGCTGAGGACTCCAGATTGTTTCAAGTTGATGTAAAACTATCCAGCACACTTGGGTACGCTTTATCCCTTCATTTATGTATATATTCATCTGTGGCTTGATTTTGTTTTGACATGTATTTCTAGCCGGCCTGGAACTCACTATGTAAAGCAGGCTGGACTGGGACTTTTCATCATCTTCCTTCCTTTTTCTCTTTAGTGCAGAGATTTTGGTCACTCCGTACCACACTTATCTTGCAGTTTATTTTTCTAACCCCTTCATTTCTAAACTGATGATTAAGTATTATTTTATTTTACATAGTGGACAATTTGGGTTTCTCTCTGAAGGTAAAGAATAATCTTATTTCTTTCCAAGAAAAATCACAAAATGTAGGCAAGCTGTAAGTTTCGGTGACTGTCAGGAGGAACAAAATGGACTAGAGGGGTAGAGAAGGTCATTGCCTTTGAGTTAAGGTTCCAGAATTCAGGAAGGTTCAATAAGTAGCTGCATTGGTGGTGGAGCACGTTTAGGACAATGGTTTTCCCAAAAAGAACGAGATGTCCACAGTGTCAGGACAGGCAGGCTTAGGATTTTTACTGGGGTCTGGAAAAAGTAAAAAGAAAAGTGACAACTTTGATTTATAATTCTGAAACGGTAAGGGGCTGGGTAAATTGTTCTGTTCTTGCTTCTTTGTTTGTTTGTTTTTTGACTTGCAGATGGCTCAGTAAGGAAAAGTGCTTACTTCGAGGGCAAGCCTGATGATCTGAGTTCAGATCTCAGAGCCCATGTAAAAGCCAGATGTGGTGCTCACATCTGTAATCCCAGGATTCCTACAGCAAGATGGGAGGTATAAGCATGAGAACTGGCTGAAAGATTGTGGTCCAGGGACCCTGGAGTACACAGTGGATGCGGCAGAAACTAGAGAACTCTGCCTCAAAAGGTTGAAGACAAGAACTGGCTCCAAAATAATTTGTTCTCTTACCTCCTCTCTTGTACGATGACATTTCCATACCTGTGATCACACAAATGTGTGCTCACACGCACACAAACACACACACACACACACACACACACACACACACATTGGTGTACTTAGTACTATAGATCTCTAAGCAGCTGTCATGGTGACCAATTATTTGGGGTTAAAAAGTGTGTGTGTGTGTGTGTGTGTGTGTGTGTGTGTGTGTGTGTGTACCTTTCAGGGAACCAGTTCCAAGGTGCATGTGTGCCGATCAAAGACAGTTTGTGATGATTGGTTCCCTCCTTTCACCTCATGGGTCTGGGTATTGAACTCAGTAGGCAGGCAGGATTACATGTGCCTGTCTTTTTCCATTGAGTCACCTGCAAATTGAAATATTTCAATACATATGTGCATTTGTATACAAATTTAACAGCTTCATGTGGAGTTGGTTTTGGTGAATCTTCCATATTTATCTGGAGAGTGAGTAGGTTGTCTTCTATCAGGTTTCAGAAATTCATTGAGCTACATATAGGATCTACAGGGAAATTAGCTTTCATAAATCTTTTCAATGTATTATTTCCCATATGATTATTGTTGCATCGAAAGCAGTGTGTTCCAATCTACTATTGTTCCTGAGCTTTTCCTTATCCGTTGCATTAGTCAGATCTCACTAAAGCAGTGGTTCTCAATCTTCCCAAAGTTGTGACCCTTTCTTTAATACGGTTCGTCATATTGTGCTGACCTACAACTACAAAGTTATTTAATTGCTTCTCATAACTGTAATTTTGCTATTTTTATGGACAACAATGTAAATATCTTTGTTTATCTATGGTCTTATCTGATCCCTGTGAAAGGGGTCAAACTCAAAGGTTGAGAATCACTGCTCTAAAGAAACATAACTGATAGAATGTGGTCAAGCTAGTCCATTAAGGGCTATTGTCCCTGCACAGAAAAGCCATAAATGGTAGTTGTTCAGTCAACAAGACTGGATGTCTCAGAGGTTATCATTTGGCATGGGAGTTCTAGAGGATTCTTAGGGACCTGCTATTAGTCTTTGTTCAGTATTGGACTCCCCAAAACATAGGTTCACCTCCAGCCAAGGCCTCAGAAGCAGGGTAGATGAACTTGTTGGTAAGAATGAGGGCACACAAAAGCAAAAGCTTTCCTCTTCCATGTTATTTGATGTGGTCTTCCAACAGAGATGTTGCCCAGATTAGGGTGGGTCTTCTCACCTCAAATAATTCAGTGAAGAAAATCTCCAACGGGAGTGTCCAGATGCTTGAGTTTTAGTTGATTTCAGATATAGTCAAGTTGAAAACCAAGATTAGCCATCACATTCCTCAAAAAAAAACCTGCCCATGATTGCTATTTCCCTTGAAAAAGTAACATTTTGCCACTAAAGTTGAGCCCATAGAATTATTGTGGGTTTCAAAGATATCTCTTAATTGCATATTCTTTTGAGCATTTCTCAAATATCAGAATTTTTATCTCAGGTTTCCTTTTATTTGTAATTGGCTACTATGTTTTTGTTCATTTCTAAGTGTTCAGTGTAACATTTAAGGGGTATGTGCTTTAAAAGTCAGTAGTTATCTTAACAGGCAACCTGAAGAGTATTTTCTTTGCTTGATAAATTCATATACATTTACATTTCTTATGATATCAGTACGCTTGGTCATTTAGAATCATCTCTGTTCTATTATATAAGTAGCACTTACCTTAATGATGTCTGTGAGATGCTCTGTATCCTAGATACAAGAATTCCTTGATCTTGTGCATGGTTTTCAAACTTGTATTTTCCCATCAGGGCATTGTCTTCATTTATCAACCATTACTTGGAAGAGTGTACATCTGACACTTGATGGATGTCCTAACAACACGCTTCTCAACTTATGAAAAGAGGTTTGTTATATCTAAGAAGTTTGGTTTTTATTGTTTTTATTGAGCTATACATTTCGCTCCGCTATCCTACCTTCCTATACTCTCCCCTTCCTCCTCTCCTTTGACCCCCCCCCCCACGGCCAGTTTTCTCAGGAATTCTTATCTTTTTCTCCTTCCTATGTAGACCGGCAATGTCTCTCTTCCTTCTCTAGGTTGTCTGGGGTTGTGGAAAGTAAGCTGGTTTTTCTTTGCTTTATGTCTAAAAGTCACTCATGAGAGAGTACATATTACATTTGTCTTTCTGGGTCTGGTAAGAAGTTTGTTTTTAATCCATGTTCCTGAGCTTGAAGGTATTTAGGTTGTCTACTTATTATATTGTCTATTTAGATTGATTATTCAGTTTTAACTTATTTTTATTTTTCGTCATGAGATTGGAGTGTATTTGTGTGTGAAATATGTACACATGAATTCACATGCCCATGGTGGCCAGGAGAGGACACTGGTTCCCCTGGATCTAGAGTCACAGAAAATTGTAAGCCACTCAGGTCCTCTGCAGTGGCACAGTGCACTTTAACCCCTGAGACATCCCTGCAACCTTACTTAGACCTGCTTTCTCTCAGGGTGCATTCTCACAGAGCCCAAAGGTCTTCAAAGGCATTTTGCTCTCAGAAAAAGTCTAGGGCACAAGGGAGGATGGGCAGGGCATCTCTATATGCAGCTTGTGCCAGATTGTGGTCATAGAAACCAAGATGACATTTATGGAACACAAGAATACATGACAAGGACAGCAGACGTTCCCCGCCCCCAATAATGGGACTGAGCTGAGAGTGTGAGTGCCCTATGGTGGGGGCTGACCCCTATGGACACAGGAAGATAAAACTCTTAGATGCAAGCCAGAAAATGCTGCTTCACTTCCTGAGGGAGAAAGACATGGAGGCTTCTGGATATACAAGCATGTACCCGTCCTGATTCAGAATGACCATAAACCATTTTCTGGGAAAAGGTGGGGTGTTTGTGGAAAATAAAATAGGCATCAGTGCCTGCACTCGCCCAACTCCCGGCTCTGTGAAAAGGGATGTGAATGGCTCATCCACAAATCTCTTGAACCTGTAGTGATAATGCCTGCTTAAACCATCACCAGTGATAAGCGTGAATGTCTCAGATGGATGTGAAAAGACTCCTTTGACAGACTTGCTAAGAATGTGATTTGAACATAAAAACTTTTATTGATTTTATAGAGCTATACATTTTTCTCTGCTCCCCTCCCTTCTTCTCCCCTCCCCTTTTATCCACTCCCATGGTCTCCATGCTCCAAATATACTCAGGAGATCTTGTCTTCTTCTACTTCTCATGTAGTTTAGATCCGTGTATGTCTCTCTTAAGGTCTTCATTGTTTTCTAGGTTCTTTGGGATTGTAGCACAAACTTTTCTAGATTTTAACAGAGACTTTTCTCTGGGCACCAGGCTGGTGCCAAATACTTAGAAATGTACTTTAACAAATTCTGTTGATTACAATTTCAACATAATTTCTTTATAGATCCTCTGGGAATTTCACATCATGAACCCAAATCTGTTTGTTTTGAGGTACCTGCATATATGCCCCTCACCCAACAAGAGAATAAGCCACTAAAACAAAGGTAAAACAAACGAAAATCTGAACCCAAGCCAACGACCAACCTCTTTGCCCCTCGATCTTTCCCCCCCATACAACACATCTGGTCATTCATCTTAGTGGCATTGGGATCCTTGGTGATCACATACCACACCATTTTGTCCAATCAGCTCTTGTTGCAAACATTTATTGCAATAAGTCTTTTGTCTCATTTGTGGCCTCTGGTTTCTGGTACCCATCGTCAGTGTACCCTCACCAAAACTCACCTCAGACATTCCGGGTCCACCATGAGTAATGGAGATCATACAGGTATCATTCCAGAAGACCTGTCCCTTTACGAGTTCCAGCCAGTTAATGATGGGGGAGATGTTAGGATGGGCCAACCCAAGGCCCTGAATATGGGCCTAGGATGTAGTTGAGCTTGTTAGTCCAGCCCACTCGAGATACCCCCCTCAGGCTAGGGGCAGAGCAGCTGTCCTATGGCCATGCCATCAGCACCCGTTCTTGTGAACAGACTTCACTGTGGTTTCCCAGCCACCCAGACCCGAGTAATCACACAGAAACTATATTAACAAAACAGCAGCAATGCAGGCCCCACAGATCGGCATGGCCCCAGTGTCATCATGACACTCAGACACCAGCATGGCCCCAGGTGGTAGTCCAGATCTCTAACAACCACATGGCCTTCAATGCTGACAAGAGCCATGGACATGAACTCAGACCCTGGCCTCTGTAGGGCCACAGAGCCAGACAAGACCCTTGGCAGCAGCTCGGGAATGGACAACACCAAGGCCCCGGTTGGCAGCATGCGTCTCTCAGATCAGGGACACTCCAGTGAGAGCACAGCCCTAGGACACCAACAAGGCCAGTGGACAAAGCCCAGACTCCAGGCTTCTGTGTACCCTTTAGTGGCAGCATGGACCATGGACATTAACACATACCCAGACATATCAATTAAAAACAGCTTGAGTCCTGATGGTTGGCGTGGTAAGAAGACCACCCACCTCAGCTTGTTCCTCACCACCTTCACGTCCTCCATTGTCCCTCTTTTCATAGCTCATGAACCATTCGGCTGCTCTTTCTCTCCCATTTCTCCACCACACATTTTGCTCACCATAATGGCTTCCTGGAAGTACCGGGTCGACCTGTGAATGTCTTCCCGCCAGCCCAGGCTTTGACAATGCAGGCTTGCCTGTGGGTGTGTGGCTCCTGCCTGAACAGAATGGTGTCAGGCAGCCTGGGGATATCTTCCCGGCACCCAATGACTGCAATGTTTTAAAAATTGTGTGTATATGTTGTAAACATTGCTGCTCAGATGGAAAGGGATCCTGGCAGTCGGGAGGCAAGGAATACCACAATTCACCATAAGCTTAGGAGCTCACAGCCCTGCTTCAGGGAAAGTTTTCCCCAAATGAACAGCTCTGCACTGGTAGGGGAGGGTTTCCCCAGCCAAGTTGTTGCAGCTTTGTTGTTACAGTCTCTGAGAGATTGGTTAGTTTTTTGCCGAATTGGTCAGTGGAAGAGTGTGTTTCTATGGCTTTGGTTTCAGGGGCAAAGTGTGTTTCTTTCACTGGCCTGTTTAAACTTTTGTCTGTGGTTTCAGGGCCAGTGAATTGATTCTAATCTCAGGGTCAGTGTATGTTTCTTTTGCTCTGGTTTCAGGATCAGGGTGTGCTGCTTTGGACAGAAATGGGTGTTGTTTCCCCTAGAAACAGATATGCAGTCCATTGTGGTCCACCAAGTGAGTGCTGAGAACCCAGCCCAGGTCTTCTATAAGAGCAGCAAGTCCTCTTAACCATGGAGCCATCTCTGAAGTCCAAGTCATCGAACATTAAACGTAATTACTAGTTTTCTACTTTTCCCCATAATGACAATAGACATCTTCTTATACTCAGGTAGGTATAAGTTTCATTATTATTTACCAATCCATAAAGTTTCATTTCTATGTTCCTTAGGTTCTCAATCCCAACCACTGCCCTATCCTGTCTGCAGGAAAATACAACAATCTGATATTATAGATAAATTTATATATGCTGGAATGTATTAGGATAGAACCAGAGTTCAGAGACATCTGGCCTTCATTCATCTTGAATATATGTTTAAATTTATCTATTTTGTTGCCCATGATAATTGTTCATTCTTACTATTAAATGGTGTCGCAATGTATAGCTACGCTGAAAGTTTTATAATTTAGTTTTATTTCATGTGTGTATATGCTCGCCTACATATAGGTATGAAGAGCAAATGTATTTCTGGTGCCTGTGGAGGCCAAGAGAGGGCATTGGATCCCTTGGCACCATAGTTACAGACAGTAGGGAGCGCCATGCCAGTTTTGGGAAATGAGTCTTTTACCTGTTGGCTATTGTTTAGGTTGTTTTCAATTTCAGTGTCTTGTATATAAAGCTGGTGTGAACTGAAATAAATAAATCATTAAAAGAAAATATGTCCTCTTTCTCCAGGTTATATATTTGGGAATGTGATGGCCAGATGACAATTAACATATGAAGACATTGGGAAATACTTTTCCAAGTCTCTGTCCTGTTTTCCATGGCCACCAGCAGTGGGTATGAGAGTTTCATCCTCCACAACCTGCCAGGTCTTTGTATGACAAGTCTTTATTTCTGAGAATTTTATGGGGGTGTCGACAGTCCCCTCAGAGTCATCTGTCTCTCTTCCTTAAGTGTTAAGGATGTTGCTGCTGTATGTTTCTCTTAGTGGAGCATCTACTCACCCTTCTGGCCAACTTTTATTTCCTGAATTGTCTATTTTCTCAGTGACTCTTTTTGAGGTTTTATGCATTCTGGAAACAAGAAGACTGTCATCTGATACACAAGTTCCAACATTCATTTTCCCAGGTAAGAAAAATATGTTTCTAACATATATTTGGTAGAGTGGACATATTCTCACTTTATGGAGTTCTTAACAATTCAGTTGTTCATTTAATGAAAGGGGGTTTGTCATATCTAAGAAGTTTATCTATAATTCATTCAATTGTTTTCTGCTACATGATTCATATTTAGGTTGTATTTTGGATCAATTACCTTTTAGATTATTTTCACTATTTACTGAGTGTCTGCCTGTATGTCTGTGTGTGCCATATGTACGTTTGAGTTCAGTTGCCCACCGAGACCAGAAAAGACTGTCAGTTCCTCTGGATCTGGACTTATAGGCAACTTTGGGCCTCCATATAGGTGCCTGAAACTAAAGTCAGGTCATCTGCAATAGCCAAAGGCACTCCTAACCTCGAAGATGTCTCTCTAGTCCTGTGTAGATCATTTGTTCATTTTGGGTTGACTTTTGTATCCTGTGACTAACAACTTGTCTATATTTATAGTTGTGCATGGGGATGTCTGCTTGTCCCAAATAAGACAGAAAGACAGGGCATTGAAGGGGATATGAGAGGAGAAAGAGTCTCTCACCCTGTGATCTAATTTATATTTTTATAACTGACACTCAAGAAACCTCAACCCAACTGTTAGAGCCGAAATTATCTACAGATATAATGCAGCTTTTTCTAAGACATCTCAAAGAAAGTTTTAAAATAACAAAATATAAACTAGAGTCTGAAGATAGGGTTCATTCTTTAATTTCTCTGGATGTCTTCCAGAGGATCTAGGGTTGATATGCAGCACCTACCGGATGGTTCACAAGTGTCTGTAACTCCAGTTCCGAGACATCTCAAACTCTGGTGCCCTCTGTGGGCAGTAGGTACTCACTCATGTGGTGCATATATTCCCTGTGGAAAAACATTAAACAAATAAAAATAAATTAATGAATTGTGCTTACTTAGGACAAGAATACTTGTAAATTCACCTAATAACCTTACAATTTAATTTACTTAAAGAAATTTTAAAAGGGATAAGAACATTTCAAAAGATTATTTTTTCATTTTTGACTTTTGAATAACCAATTGTATAGTTTTTCCTAATGGGAAAACAGAACCCATTTAAAGACTCAAAGTATTCTTACATGTAATTTTAAACAATGTAACTTTGAGAGCCATAAAAATCTTCACATTTCTCACTCTCCTGCCCTCCTCACACACCATTGGCAATGACACCCAATCTCATGTCTCTCTCTAGTCCTCACTCAGGCCTTCATGCATGAGCCATCCATATTCTATGTGAGCTTCTGTCCAAAACATTAATAATCCCACAACCTTTGCTGTATTCTGGCTTTTCCTGAAATTCTTTTATGCAGCTTAGTCATAGATCCACCTTCACCAGGGTCAAGGTTATTAATGGGACAGGGTGATCCTCAGGCTGCTGGTCACTGTACTGGGCTGTTCCTCCCAAACACCACAGGGAGTCCCAGAAACACTCGGTGAAGAGCATATGCCTGCTTCACTGAAGTGTCTTTGTGTCTTTGCTAAAGGTGTCCCCTCACACATGTGTGACTCTTCTGTCCCCTTCATATTCTTTTCTGTCTTATTGTCATTTCCAATCAGGCACGCTGTCTTCATTTCTCTATGTTTATAAGGAGTTTGGGAAGTCAGGTGTTCATCCTCCAAGGTTGTCCCTTTTCAAGGTTGTTTTCAAGCTGCGGTTCTTCATATTCCTATGAGTTCCAGGATAAGCCCATTAGTTTATGAAAAGTCTGTTGAGAGTTCTCTTGGTATTGCACTGGATCTACAGATCTGTTTAAGGAGAACAGACACATGCATATTCCATCGCATGAAGGTGATTGTAGCGTGAGTTCTAATTGGTCTTAATAATAAAATCGGGAGTCAGATATTAAGTATTTGGAGCTATAAGATCAGAACAGCAGAGCAGCCAGACACTAGTTCTTTCCTCGACAAAATCCTCAGACCAAATGGAGCATCCTGTCTCTACAAGACCTCAGACTGACTGCCTGAATCTCCTATCTCCTCCCACCTTATAGTCCTCTCTTGGCCCAGCCATATCCCTTTCAGTCTCCATCGCCCTAATGCTGGGATTAAAGGTGTGTGACACCAAAGCACTTTGCTGAAAGATGTGAGTCACCACTACCTGACTTTGTTTATTTTTTAAACTGGATCAATCTTATGTAGCCAAGGGTGGCCTTGAACTCACAGAGTTCTGTTTCTTAAGTGTTGGGAAAGGTTAGTGACAACACTGCCTGGTCTCTATGGCTAACTAGTGGCTATCTGCACACACTGATTCTCAGGCAACCTTTATTGTCATGGGACAAACAAAATATCACCACAGTACTAACCACAGTTTAGTACTCATGTGTTTTCCCATGAGTCACGCAGATTTTAGCAGTGTATGCTATGGACTGTGTACAGAGGGGTGTTTGATGGATGGTTCTTACCATATGGATTATTACCATGACTCCTGCTAAGGGTTGCTCTGACACCTACTTCCATGTGCAGTTACTAGTCTAAAAGCATTGCTTGTCTTTGAGTAATGTTTCACTTTTTTCTGTTTTGCTTATTAATGTATTTACTCATGCACTTGTGTCTACTCAGAAACACCCATTTTTTAAAGGAGTACTCCTTTGTCATCATTATATATTGTGATGCTTAAATTATCCCATAATGTGCCCATGGGAGGACACACATTCAGGTGGACCTGCTCTTCACTTGTTATCTGCCTAGATCTCTGGATTATCTGACCATCCCTGGAAGACTGTCACCAGCAAATGCTAATTGTCAGTGACACTTTGTGTCCTCTGTCTATCAATGTCTGGTCTCTTCTATGAGAAGAACAGCAGGATTGCAGAGAGAACACGCAGAATGTTGACAAGAAGCTGACATGAGCCCTTGTTTCCAGTATGTGAGTCATCAGTGCCACCAGTGTGTGTGTGTGTGTGTGTGTGTGTGTGTGTGTGTGTGTGTGTGTGTGTGTGATGTATACATGGGTGTGTATAGGAAGGGTCTGTGAGATGAACAAAGAAGAGGAAGATGTCACTGCACATCTTTGACTTGACTGGATGCAGACAGACTACTCCATCGCTATATTCACTACAGTAGAGTGCATGAGCGTTCTCATCTGCCTTTCTCCCCTCTCCATGAGATTTCTCTCCTCCTTCTCTGCCTTCTAGTAGAACAGGGGAGAAAACAGTGAACTCTCCATGCAGAACCAACTCCTGGAGAAGAACCAAGTGTGGTGTGGTCTTGTCAGCCTGTTACCTGAGCAAGAGTGACAAGATCATGTGGGACTCACCAGGTGAGTCATTTCCTTTTCTCTTCCCATCCTTGTGACCAGCAGCTGGTCTGTGATGCCTTGTAGGAACACATCTTGTTGAGCAGGTAGCAGCAAAGAGCAGCACTCTTTGGAACAATGGCATTCATAGACTCCCCAGATGACTGAACCCTGTAGGGGTCCCTTTAAATGACCAGGACTGAAATGGAAGCCATCCCCATCAGACCATTTCCCCGAATGGGCCATGCATAACTGCATCACATTTGCAGGGAGTACTTATTAAAATGGTAGATATCTGGGTCCACAACAGACACTGAATCAAACCCTGGGAAGTGGGCTGTGGCATAGCCACTTCTTTCTGATGGCTGTCCATGTTAAAACGTGTTGCTAGTGGGTTTGATATTCTGTCTTCCAGGATATGGAGTCACAGACTGTTTAATTCCATACCATGTCCTCTTGTTACTGCCTTAAATATCGGTGTCTTATATGGCATATCAAATAGGCAAATCAATTCCTTTAGATATGTTTATCCAGCTATTCACATACTGGCCTCTTTTGTGGGCACCGTGTTTCTGCACTGAGAAGATTACCACGGATCTTGGAGTATTGTGTTATATGGGTAAACTGTCAGGAAGCAGTGGAAAGCAGTCCTAGATACACCTGAGATCAAGCTGTCCCTCTTTCCTTCCCACAGACGATTTTCATAGTTCTCTTGGAGTTCTACAGTGTTGCTCTGACAGTCTTTGTGTCCCCTTCTGTGTTCTTTGGGATGGATCCTTAGAAGAAAGATCCCAGGTCCCCAGAATGCACGCTTGAGGTTTTCACTAGCATAAGACCCATCCATAGGCTTGGAGAACAGTTGCATTCTCTCCAGCAATGGAGAAGAGTGTCTTTTTGCTATCAGACTACCCACGGGGAGAGCTGAGAGGAGGGGACTGCTATGTGAGAAACCTGTGGTGAGCATTTCCTGAAATCAGGAGAGTTACATGCTCAGACTAGACCCCTCTGCCTGTCTTTGTCTTTGAAGACGTGGTTCCTCTTCCTCTCTGTGTCCTGTAGCTCTGGTTCTAGTTCCACAGTGTGGGAAAGGGAAGTCACGTGCTTGGTGTAACCTCAATGTCCTCCTTAAACAAATTGCTTTCTTATAGATCATCCATACTTGGTTAAGTATGGAGACATGTTAACTGCACTATCACATGGAAAGCAGAATCAGAAAA
This sequence comes from Microtus oregoni, assembly GCF_018167655.1. Classification (NCBI taxonomy): domain Eukaryota; kingdom Metazoa; phylum Chordata; class Mammalia; order Rodentia; family Cricetidae; genus Microtus; species Microtus oregoni. The sequence goes on from NW_024543227.1 coordinate 1,438,301, forward strand.
AAATCTATTCCGCACCCAGGATAACTTCCAAGACAGACACCACACAAGGTTTATCCTCCCTCCCCTCTGTAAGGGAGATATAGCCAGGAGCAGGGTGTGGCCTTATAGCTATCACTATGGGAAGGATGGGCCAAATTTTCCTTGGTTTCCCAGGGCAGCATTTGTTTTTCTTTGTGGACCAGACAGTTTAAGGCAGTCTCTTTGAATGGTTTCCATGGGAATCCACTTGAGCAGATCAAAGAAGGGAAAAAGGAATTGTGTGAGACATGTAGATGTGGGGTTAGAATGATGATGCCTGGCCCACCATAAACTACTAATTCACAGAAATAAATTGATGACATGGCTGAAGAAAGTGTGTGTGTGTGTATGTATGTTTGTGTGTGTGTGTGTGTGTGTGTGTGTGTGTACGTTCACTAAATCTTGTATAATTCCTGTGTGCTCAAGGCCTTTACAGTTTCAGTATACAGTTTCAGTATCCATGAAGAGAACCAAAAGGGGACTACTGTATTCTGAAGAGCACATTATTTCCGACAAGTAACTTGAATGGCCTCCTGCTCTCCCCAAATGTCACACAGTAGTCTCTTCTATTAATGACTGACATCTTGGAACCGATTCTAGTCTATGCACTTATGAGTACTCAGCCAACCACAATTCTCCCTCTGCAGCTTGATGGGGCAGAGGAAATCCCTTATAGGACGGTGGTAGTTTGAATGAGGATGATCTCCATACGCCTCTTTTGGTGAATGTTTCAATCCCAATGGTGGATGGTTTAAGAAAGATTAGGATGTGTGGCCCTATTGGACGAGGTTTGTCACTGGGTGTGAGTTCTGATGACTCAAAAGCCCTCTGCCTCCTGCCTGTGATCAGGATGTAAACTCTCAGTTTCTGCTACAGTGCCCTGCCAGGCTGCCTGCTGCCATGCTGCCCACAGTGATGGTACTGGACTAACCCTCTGACACTGAAAGCAAGCTCCCAATTTAATGCTTTGTTCTGTAAATTCTCTTCAGCACAGCGCCTCTTCCCAGCAATAGAACAGTAGCTCAGTCAATGTCCTGTGGCTGTCAAGGGACTTGGGGTTCCTGCTTCTTTTCTTCTGTGTTATCTCTTCTTGTAGGGCTCAGGGGATAATTTCTCTTTCAGTATCTAGTTAGTGGCTCCAAAATGAGGGTGAGGTAAAGGAAATACTTTGGAAACATTCGTGCAACAGAGAAGGGACCCCAAGCTTGGTCTAAATCGTAAGGGTGAATACATATTACATCTAAACCATATGCAGACCATATTCATGGAAAAGTACATGGCAACCACACCACAAACACCAGGTTGCTCTTGGAAGTCCCCAGCAGGCATGGTGCAACACAATGGCAGTGACTGACCAGGATACAACTTGCCTGGGAGGCAGCGATCTGGGGACTGTACCACAGCCTCCTGGAGAGGAGATGGAAAGTCTAGGAAATCCATCCATTCCAGTGTCAGGGGATTCAAGGTGACCACCACATTCATATTCTCTACAGAGCACCACTCTGTATCCCGTGTGCACTGCCCACTTTACACTCAGGGAGGATGAAGTGAGTTGTGGAGCACTTCAGTTGCTGCAATCCATAAATGGAACTGCTCTAGTATTGTATCAAGTTTCCAAACACACTGAAAACGCATTGCTATTCCATAAAACATCAGCCCCTTTAAAGAAAATAAATGTAGGCATGTAGTTTGAATGCCACCTCCTGGCCATAATGGGGACTACATCAGTGAGAGTCTTGGGCCCAGTGGAGTCTATGTTTGGGTGGGAGGGAACATTGGCTGTGACCTGGACTTGAAGGGACCTTACCTCTGGAGATAAAGCAGTGTTTTTTCACTTCAGTATATTTTCCTGGTACATAAACCTTGACATCTTAGGTATATCAAATGTAAACCCGAGATTGGAGACCAATCCCAGTCTAAGGCTAACATAAAGCAGCCTTATTAGATAGAGATGGTGGAGCTCTGTGTGCAAACACACACACACATATGCACACAGGCATGCACAGAGCATGAGAGTAGATTCCATTTGTCCTTCTACTTCATTGCCCAGAAACGGAACACAATGACTACTTCTAAAGTACAGAAGGTATAAACATCGTTTATCCAGTGTGTGGTTGTGTGCCCGTGTGCATATGTGTGTGCTTCTGCAATTGTATGCATACATGCATGTGGTCAGGGGATAGAAGGCAGCCTCCGGTGTTGTACCTCAGGCGCCATCCCCCTGAAGTTTTTCTTAGACAAGGTTTCTCACTGGCCTGGAACACGCAAGGCAGGCTGGGTTGGCTGGGCAGCACACTCCAGGGATAGGCTTGCCTCCACCTTCACACACAAGCATGTCCCACCACACCTACTACTTTTCCTGCTGTAGTTTAACTTCATTTTCTTGATGATGCTCTCTGTGAATGACACTCAGGGCCTCATGCCCACAAGGCCAGCAATTTATTGATTTAGCTGTCTCCCCAGCCCCACTTTTACCACCCGAGCACAAGCATTTTTCTCAGTTTACACTTTAAAGTACTTTCCTTCCTGGATACGAAATTTCAAACACCACAGGAAAGCACATGTACTACCATAAGGAAATCTGTGTCTGTTGCTGGGCTTATTCCTACCCCTAAGGCACAGGGCTGTCTGCAGGGAAATCTCCAGAGAGTGAGCTATCTGAGTAGAGTCCCAGCCGCCATTTTCTGTGCGCCTTGCTGTATGTGTTGGTGAGGAAGTCACTTCCCCATTTAGGGGATGGTAATCTTTAATGTGTCTGCCAGGGACACACAGGGCTCTGCCTAACATCCAGTGAAAAGAGGATGGTTTCCCATGACAGAACTAAGCTGAAACTTTCCCACAGTGAATGGAATGATAATAGTCCTGCTAACTATTTTGTGTGTTTAGTGCAGAGTCTCAGAGCAGCCCAGCCCAGCCTGGGACTCTTCCCCTTCCTCCCTCAGCCTTCAGAGTGCTGCTGGTCCTCCCAGCTTACCACACTGCCCCAGCTCAAGTATTCATTTTAATGTAAACACATTCTTAATGCTACTGTTTTCTTCTCGGCCCAGTAACATTTTCATTCCATTTCTACATGTATATTGTTGAATTCCCACGAAATAAGTAATTTTATCATTGATTTCCCTGCAAAAATTTATTTTATAATGATCCACATCTCTTGAAAAACCATGTACTCTAAGATTGTTTTTCTAAGAAATTTCACATTTTCTGAGATATTTCTGGTTTTTGTTTGGTTTTCATTTTGAGGCAGGGCCTCTCTGTGCTATTAAGGCTGTTCTGAAACTTCTTAGCAGTAATGATCGTGTAACCCCAGTGTTCAAATAGCTGGAAGTGCACGCATTTGCCACCTAACGCTGATGAAAACTGTTCTCATTACTGCCTGGCATTTGACCATTTTTCTTCATTGTTTCACAACAATTATTTTAATTTGTACATAATTTTAAAATGAACATAACTTAATAATAATTACGTTGTGTATATTCCTATGTGTATGTACACATGAATTCCTATGCCTCCAAAGGTCAGGAGAGGTCATACCTTCCTGGAGCTGAGGTATGGTCCTTCAAGGATGTTGGAAATGGATGCTGGAAACTACCTTGGATCCTCAGCAACAATAGAATGCACTCTGAACCACTGAGTCATCTCCCCTGCCAGACTGTAGACTGTTAGATTCCGTTAGCCTTTATAATGTTCATATTTTAAATTCCACTGTGTTTTCCCCTTGGTCAATGACCTGGAGTTGATGCTTCTTTTTTTTCTTGTTTAGATTTTAGTTATACTTTTAATTATGTCTGTCTGTCTGTCTGTGGTATGCACATGATTGGCAGAGGCATTGACTCCTGATGGGGCTAGAGTTAAAGGCAGTTGTGAGCTATCTGCCATGGGGGCTGGGAGCCATACTCTCATAAACAGTAATGACTCTCTTGTCTCTTTCCTCCTCCCTCTACGCCTTGAGTGCTGGTATTACAGGTGAGGGTGAACATGCCCAGAGGGTCAAAGAACACAGAGCAATTTCCATTCTAGGCAATCATTCTGCCACGAGAGCTATGTCGCCAGTCCCCATACTGTGGCTTTTTAAATTCACCAGTGATTTCTTTTCATGGTATAGCATTCTCATTGAACAGCTACCAGAGAAATCAAGAATATAGCTGGGAATGTGTGCACAGCCAGGGGAGCAATAGCAGTGTCTAGGGACCACTTTTAAAAATCCCCAAATGTGCTCCCACCACATTTGTGAAGAGCTTGGGACCGGGCCGTCAGATGCTGGGCAGATCTAAGTGCTGTAGCATCCTCGAGTCCAGCCTCTGGCAAGGACATCCTGTTCCTGAGAGCAAGTCTCCTGCCAGCAAACCTACCTTACATGCCCAGCTTCCCAAAGGTCAGCAACAAGGGACTAGAGGCTGTTGTTGTACTGTCTGTGGATGTGTGTGCACAGCCAATGACCCAGACCCTGCAGAAGAATCACAAAACAGGAAAAAGGTTGGTCAAAGAATCAGACACATCCTTAAGCTCAGTGCTGAAGACATAAAAAAAGAAAATTTGGAAATATAGCATAGTGTGTGGAAATAGAAATGACGGAGAAAGAAGAACAGGATTTCCCTTGCACGGAGATGTGAGTGTATGTGTCCTGATGTGGGGCTGTGCCTCCCTAGGAGTGTGGGGACAATGATGAAGGGATCCCAGAGATATCTGAGAAGCCGGATTCTGCATTTGGATGTCTGTACAGCAATGGTTCTCAGCCTTCCTATGCTGTGACGTGACTCTTAATACAGTCCCTCATGCGTGGTGATCCCAACCAGAAAATTATTTCTGTTGCTTCATCATCGCTGTAAAGTTGTTACAGGTAAGAATCACAATGGAAATAGTTTTGGAGATAGACGTTTGCTGAAGGGGTCAAGTCACAGGTTGAACCACTTTTCTAGAGTCAGAGAGATGTGGGACCTTCCTAGCCCCAGCAACTTTGGTTCCCTGAGCCAGGATGTCCTGGACCCATTTTCCAAACACAGGCTGGGAATTTCTGTGAGGAGAAAACAGAGTGAGACCCTCTGCTCTGAGCTGTGCTTCCCACTCTGTGAATTGAGAGCATCACACTGCTCATGTGCTAATTTGGGGGTCTTTAGTGATAATACCTGCTTTAAATACCAGTCACAAGTTCCTGCATATGTGACAGACTAATGTTGATATATGCAATTGGAATTACAGGCTGGCCTTGAACTCAGACATCCAACTGTCTCTGTCTTGTGAATGTTTGCTCCATGCCCAGCTGTCAAAAATAAGCATTTCTAAAGGCAGTCTTCTTCTGGAGAAATAGGGACAAACAGTTGCTGCAGAATTTAGAGACTGATTTCACTTCAACTTTGCCTAAAACCTACTCACTTCCTTCATCTGTAAACCTGCCAAGAGCAGTACATGCTGTAGAACAGCCATTTTCAAAAATACACTGAATTTTGGGTTCACTTTTTAAGAGACAAATGTTAGATTCTTATTCTGTTGGAAATTATGCTACGGTTAGCTGTACTTAGAAAACTTTACATCTGAAAATTATTCATCAGCAACTCGTTATCAAATTGTTAAGTTTTACAATGACTAGTTTGGGTATTCAAACTATCCTGTGTCAATACACGTGGAATAACTGATGTCAGTAAATGGAAGCACTGTGTCTCCATGTGGTCAGACAAATCCAGAGATGTTAGAGCAATGTCTCCACAAGGAAAATGCACAGCGCATCCAGGTGCTATCTGCCCTCTCCCAGACAAGGCTGCACAGGGCAGCTCTCCTGCTGATCACTGCAGCATGGCTTCATCCCTCTTTCATACCTCCATCCCTACCCTGTCTTTGGAACCATCTCCACTGTCTCCACACACTACCTCATCCCGCCCTCCCCAGGCCTTTCTCTGTTCAGTGCCAAGTCACCTTGTACCAAAAGGAAACATATCATGACAATTCCATAACTCACCTTCCACACAGATCATATAATCCAAATGTCATACACAGCTGACAATGACAACATTTTCCTTTCTGTCCTATCCCCAAGCAGTGTCCACGTTGTCTTCAAGGTTCTGGCAACTAGCCTTGTTCTCTGCTCTTAGATCCACTGTTCTCCATGGAAGCAAGCACGCCCACAACTTGGTTTGTGCACGGTCTTGCTTCTATTTGCCATTCAGGACTCAGATCACATGCTAACTTCTGAAACCTTTGGGGGTAACATCACATACGACAATCCCCATCACAACTATTTCCTGTCCCCTTTATGATCTTTAAAGCGCCAATAATACACGGAATTGCTGTGATTACTGATTTCTTCTGCTTACTGACAGTTTGCCTATCTAACACGATATACAAGGACCCGTGCTAGTCTTCACAGTGCAGGAACAAGGTGTTCACTAAAGAGGCCACTATGTGAATATCTGGATAAACGTACACGAAGGAATTGATTTGTCTATTTGATATGCCATGCAACACACTGGTATTTAAGGCAGTAACAAGAGAACATGGTATGGACTTAAGCAGTCTGTGACTTCATATCCTGGAAGACAGAATATCAAACACACTAGCAATACGTTTTAACATGGACAGCCATCAGAAAGAAGTGGCTATGCCACACCCCACTTCCCAGGGTTTGAATCAGTGTCTGCTGTGGACCCAGATATCTACCATTTTAATAAGCATGATTCAGTGTCTGTTGTGGATCCAGATTTCTACCATCTTAATAAGCAATCCCTCCAAATGTGATGCAGTCATGCATGGCCCATTCGGGGAAATGGTCTGATGGGGATTGCTTCCATTTCAGTCCTGGTCATTTAAAGGGACCCCTACAGGGTTCAGTCATCTGGGGAGTCTATGAATGCCATTGTTTCACAGTGTGCTGCTCTTTGCTGCGACCTGCTCAACAGGATGTGTTCCTATAAGGCATTACAGACCAGCTGCTGGTCACACAGATGGGAAGAGAAAAGGAAATGACTCACCTGGTGAGTCCCACATGATCTTGTCACTCTACTGTACTGAATATAAGGATGGAGTAGTCTGTCTGCATCCAGTCAAGTCAAAGATGTGCAGTGACATCTTCCTCTTCTTTGTTCATTTCACAGACCCTTTATACACAGCCATGTACACATCACACACACACACACACACACACACACACACACACACACACACACACACTCACATTGGTGGCAATGATGACTCACATACTAGAAACAAGGGCTCATGTCAGCTTCTTGTCAACATTCTGCGTCTTCTCTCTGCAGTCCTGCTGTTCTTCTCATAGAAGAGACCTGACATTGATAGGCAGAGGACACAAAGTATCACTGACAAGAAGCATTTGCTTTTGGCTTTCTTCCCAGGGGTGGTCAGATAATCCAGAATTCTAGACAGATAACAAATGAAGAGCAGGTCCTCTTGAATGTACTCCCACGGGCATGTTATGGGATAATTTAAGCATCACAGTATATAATGATGACAAAGGAGTACTCCTTTAAGAAATGGGTGTTTCTGAGTAGACACAAACGCATGAGTAAATCCATTAATAAACAAAAGATAAAAGGGAAACTTTACTCAAAGACAAGCAATGCTTGTATACTAGTAACTGCACAGGGAAGTAGGTATCAGAGCAACACTTAGCAGGCGTCATGGTTATAATAAACATGGAAAGAACCATACATAAAACACCCCCTCTGTACAAGTCCACAGCAACACTGCTAAAATCTGCATGACTGGATGGGAAAACAAGAGGGAAAACACCCGAGTACTAACCTCTTCCTTTTTGTGTTGGGGAAAATAATATTAGATATTTTGAAAATAATTACCTAAGTATTCTTCATAATACAAACCTTTCTGGAGTTACACATACATACCTAACTCTTCACATGTATCCCCTTCTTTCTCTCCACCGTGATCTCAGCACCTCCCTGATGGAGCTAGCTGGGAGGTAAAGGACTATCTCTATGATTCCAAAGATGCCATTGGGGCAAACCTTTGACCTGTGGCTGCCTTAGAAATTTTCCCCCAAACTGGGTGTTGGACATTTGTTTCTGTTCTCATAATTCACTTGCAACTTCAAAGTACTGAATTTTAAACACAGCAAATATATGTTTGCATCAAAGACATTTTCATCATAGAGAATGTAATTAAATATTTTAACCTAAAAGATTCATCAATAACTCTGTCTAAATTTAACACAGACAGCTGACCACAGTGAAATGAATGTGTGGAGGCTGTAATTTAAAATCCCTGTCACTGGAGATAGCATCAGGAAATATGAAATAATTAGGAAAACCCTGCCCACTTCTCTGTAGTGCCTAGACACTGAATGGGACAACTCATTGCTGAGAGTAAAGATGTATAGATTCATCGACTGTGGCGATATTTTGTTTCTTCCATGACAATAAAGCTTGCCTGAGAATCAGTGTGTACAGATAGCCACTAGTTAGCCACAGAAGACAGGCAGTGTTGGAACTCACCTTTCCCAACACTTAAGAAACAGAACTCTGTGAGTTCAAGGCCATCCTGGTCTACATTAGATTGATCCAGTCTAAAAAAGAAACAGATTCAGGCAGTGGTGACTCACATCTTTCATCAAAGTGCTTTGGTGTCACACACCTTTAATCCCAGCACGAGGGAGATGGAGAATGAAAGGAATGTGGCTGGGAAAAGAGAGGAATATAAGGTGGGAGGAGATAGGAGATCCAGGCAGTCAGTCTGAGGTCTTGTAGAGACAGGATGCTCCATTTGGTCTGAGGATTTTGTCGAGGAAAGATCTAGTGTCTGGCTGCTCTGCTGTTCTGATCTTATAGCTCCAACCACTTAATATCTGACTCCAGATTTTATTATTAAGACCAATTAGAACTCACGCTACAATCATCTTCATGCAATGGAAGATACAGGTGTCTGTTCTCCTCATACAGTCCTATAGATCCAGTGCAATACCAACAGAACTCTAACAGACTTTTCATAAACTAATGGGCTTATCCTGAAACTCACAGTGAATATGAAGAACCCCAGCTTGAAACAACCTTATAAAGGAACAAACTTGGAGGATGAACACCTGACTTCCAAACTCCTTATAAACCTAGAGAAATGTAGACAGCGTGCCTGATTGGAAATGACAATAAGACAGAAAAGAATATGAAGGGGACAGAAGTGTCACACATGTGTGAGGGGACACCTTTAGCAAAGACTCAAAGACACTTCAGTGAAGCAGGCATATGCTCTTCACCGAGGATTTCTGGGACTCTTGGTGGTGGTAGGGAGGTACAGCCCAGCACAGTGACCAGCAGCCTGAGGATAACCCTGTCGCTTTGATGACCTTGACCCTGGTAAAGATGAATCTAGGAAGCAGTAAAGAATTTCAGAAACAGCCAGGATGAAGCAAAGGTTGTGAGCTTATTAATCCTGTGGATAGAAGCTCACACAGAATAAGGATGGCTCCTGCATGATGGCCTGAGAGTGGACTGGAGAGAGACTTGAGATTAGGTGTCATTGCAAAGGGTATGTGAGGTGGGCAGGGAGGGAGGTACAGTGGGAGAGGGAGAAATGGGAGGATTTTTATGGCTCTAAAGTTACATTGCTGAAAGAATGTAATTCAGAAAATTTCAAGATTAAATTACATTAAAGCCTATATTCAGGTTTTTAAATTAACTATAAGAATATTTTTACTCTTTAAATGGGTTCTATTTTTCCATTAGGAAAAAAATATTCAATAGGTTATTAAAAAGTAAAAAATGAAACTAAAAAGCAATGCTTTTAAATGTGCTTATTCCTTTTAAAGTTTCTTTCAGTAAATTAAATTGTAAGGTGATTATGTGACTTAGGCGATAGAATAGAGTGCTATCATCATCCATCTCAAGGCTACAAGTATTCTGCCCCTAAGAAAGCATAACTGCGTTTTTTATTTTCTGCTTTTGAATGCTTTTCCACAGGGAAGTCTGTGCACCACGTGAGTACCTAATGCCCACAGACAGTACCAGACTTTATGAGATCTCTCGGAACTGGAGTTACAGACAGTTGTGAACCATCGGGTAGGTGTTGGGTATCAACCCTGGATCCTCTGGAAGACATCCAGTGATATTAAAGAATGAACCCTATCTTCAGACTCTAGTTTATTTGTTGTTATTTTTAAACATTATTTGGGATGTCTTTAGGAATAGTTGCATCATATCTGCAGGTAATTTTGGCTCTATCAGTTGGCTTGAGGTCTCTTGAATGTCAGGAAAATGTAAAAATGATTACAGGGTGAGGGGCTGTGTGTTCCCTCTCATATCCCCTTCAATGCCCTGTCTTTCTGTCTTATTTTGGGACAAGCAGACCTCCCCATGCACAAATATAAATATAGACAATCGTATATCGCAGGATACAAAAGTCAATCGAGAATGAACAAATGATCTACACAGGACTAGAGAGACATCTCAAAAGTTAAGAGTGCCTTTTGCTATTGCAGAGGACCTGACTTCAGTTTCCAGCACCCATATGGTGGGTGACAGATGTCTGTAACTCCAGATCCAGGGGAACTGACAGTCTCTTCTGGTCTCAGTGGGCATCTGCACTCAAACGTGTATTTGGCACACACAGACATACAGGCAGACCCTCAGTAAATAGGGAAAATAAACCTAAAAGAAGTCCAAATTACAACCTAAACATGAATCTTGTAGCAGAATACAATTGGATGTTCAGGTTCATGAATTACAAACAAACTTCTTAGATATGGCAAACCCCCTTTCATTAAATGAAGAACTGGAGTGTTATGAATTCCATAAAGTGAGAAAATATCTATTCTTCCAAATATATGATAGAAACATATTTTTCTTACCTGGGAAAATGAATGTGGGAAATTGTATATCAGATGACAGTCTTCTTGTATCCAGAATACAGAAAGCTTCTAAAGGAGACACTAAGAAAATAGACAATTCAGGAAATAAAACTTGACCAGAAGGGTGAGTAGATGCTCCACTCAGAGAAACATACAGCAGCAACATCCTTAACACTTAGGGAAGAGAGACAGGTTGTAGTAATAAGGGCGGCGGGGCTGCGTCCCCGGCACCCGGCCGCCCCCACGGCTAGCTTTATCCAAAATAATTACACGGAAACTGTATTCATTTAAACACTGCTTGGCCCTTTAGTCCTAGACCTTACTGGCTAATTCTGTTATCCCGATCAACCCATCTCTAATAATCTGTGAGCACCGGTCTTACCGGGAAGATTCTAGGTCGGAGCTTCATCTCGTGTGTCTGCCCAGGAGCGGGGCATGGCGTCTCTCTGAGGCTTCTGCCCCCGAGAGGAGAGCTGTGGAGTCTGAGCTCACTTCCTCTTCCTCCCAGCGTTCTGTTCTGTTTACTCCTCCCACCTATCTTCTAACCAATAAAATGGGCCAAGGCAGTTCCTTTATTAGCCAATGACCTTCCTCCATCAACAGGTGACTCTGAGGGGACTCTAGACAACCCCATAAAATACTCAGAAATAAAGACTTGTCATACAAAGACCTGGCAAGTTTGTGGAGGATGACTCTCCCATACCCACTGCTGGTGGCCATGGAAAACAGGATGATAACTTGGAAAAATCTTTTTCTGTTTCTTCATATGTTAATTGTCATCTGGCCATCACAACCCAAATATATAACCTGGAGAAAGAGGACATATTTTCTTTTAAAGACTTATTTATTTCAGTTCACAACAGCTTTATATACAAGACACTGAAATTGAAAACAACCTCAGCAACAGGCAACAGGCAAAGACACATTTCCCAAAACCAGCATGGCAGTTTTCAACTGTTAACTCCAGTGCCAAGGGATTCAATATCCTCTCTTGGCTTCCATGGGCAACAGGCATGCATGCGCTCTTCATACCTATATGTAGGCAAGCATATATACACATGAAATAAACTAAATTATAAAACTTGCCGTGTAGCTATACAATGCTACACTATTTAATATTAAGAATGAACAATTATCATGGGCAACAAAAGAGATAAATTTAAACATATATTCAAGATGAATGAAGGCCAGATGTCTCTAAACTCTGGTTCTATCCTAATACATTCCAGCATATATAAATTTGTCTATAATATCAGATTGTTGTATTTTTCTGCAGACAGGGTTGGGCAGTGGTTGGGTATGAGAACCTAAGTATCATAAAGAAACTTTATGGATTGGTAAATAATAATGAAACTTATACCTACCTGAGTATAAGAAGATGTCTATTGTCATTATGGGGAAAAGTGGAAAAATACAAATTACGTTTTATATTTGGTGACTTGGACTTCAGAGATTGCCCCATGGTTAACAGGACTTGCTGTTCTTACAGAAGACCTGGGCTGGGTTCTCAGCACTCACTTGCTGGCCCACAATGGACTGCATATCTGTTTCTAGGGGAAACAACACCCCTTTCTGTCCAAAGCAGCACACCCTGATCCTGAAACCAGAGCAAAAGAAACATACACTGACCCTGAGACTAGAATCAATTCACTGGCCCTGAAACCAGAGCCCAACGTTTTAAAAAGGCCAGTGAAATAAACACACTTTGCCCCTGAAACCAAAGCCACAGAAACACACTCTTCCACTTACCAATTCAGCAAAACAAACTAACCAATCTCTCAGCATAAAAGGAACCAATCCCAGAGCAGGAAAACAAGCTAATCACTGAGCATGAAACCACCCTGTACCTGTTCAGTTGGTAGCTGCCTTTCACACTCTTGCAGGGTCAGCCACCTCCTGGACTCTTCCCTCCCAGTGAATCTCTTGAATGAGGCTTGGGTAAGACCTTCTTTGCCTAAGAAGAACAGAGAAGCAATGACTTCAACTGGAGCCAAGCGGAGGAGAGGGGAGCAGAACTGGAAAAGTTTCTCTTAGCAGAGCAGAGTTGTTACTCTTCTGAGGATCTAAGCAGAGCTGTAACAACCTGGCTGGGGTAACCCTCCCCTACCAGAGCAGAGCTGTTAATTTGGGGCAAACTTTCCCTGAAGCAGGGCTGTGAGCTCCTAAGCTTAAGGTGAATTTGCGGTATTCATTGATGCCATCTTAAATGGATTCCTCTAGCCAATACTGGGACAAATGGAGCATGGAAATAGAGAACGGCAATAGATGAAAACAGTTTAGGAAAATGGGTGTTGAGCCATACTGATATAAGTCAGCACATGAGTAAAGAAATATGGAGATAAGTAAGCAGTGTACTACACACCAGGTAATCATTGAAGAGGACCAGGAGAATTATAACACATAACCTATCACAGCAGTAAGTGATTAACTAACATTCACACATATATATCCAGGGAGATATCTGCACAAGCATGAGTATATACACAACACACACTAACAATTGTCAATGTAAACACACAGCTCTCACCTCGAAGGAAGAAGTGAGTTCATTCTGGAATCAAATATCTGTGAATAAACATGATTGAGACAGGTTTATGTTAGTACAAATTGCATGTTACAATGTGGAAACAGTTTCATGAAGTTTTTATAATAACAGAATGAAGAAACTATAGACTCTCCTTCAGTGCATTGGAGATAATATTAAGTAGACTATTATGGTAAAGCAGAGAAACCTCAGCTACTAGCTGCTATGTGATGACACACAGTACTTTGACTCGCAGAAGCTTAGAGCTTTGTTAAGGAGACATATTCTGATATTTTAAATGTCAGGTCCAACGTCATCTGTTAGTGACAAGGTGTTAGGTAAGTCCAACACAGGGGGCCCAAGGCGTGGCTACTCATGGGCTCAAGAGAACACAAAGGAAACTGTAATTAGGCATTGGGACTGCGACTTCCACCATCTCCATATCACTGCAGGTCTAAGAGTCAATCAACCAGGCTTTGCAGACCAGCCTCTGCCAAGGAATTCCTGTACACACACACACAGACACCTCTCATTCTCACTCTCCTAGCTTCCTGGTATTTACTGAGAGCTCAAGGGGTACAATCACGTTACAACAGACTCATCTCTGACCACACACAGGATGGTGAGAGCTACTAAATTATGTGGTCTGAATGAGATTCCTGTGACGATGGCCATGGATTTGTCTCTGGGACATTTCTCTCATTTGTTTCAGACTGTCAATAATAACCTGTAAATGCCGATAAGAATTTAACGACAAACTGCATTACACATCAAATAACGTTTTCATCATGGGATAATCCATGCTTTCAACAAAAAATATCCTTTGTAAGTTTCATTGACACTTGTTTCCTGACAGTTTACAGAAGATTTAATAATTTGTTCACAGAAAAAACAATATGTATAAATTTGTTTAAAAAATAATAGCAGTTATAGATGAATCAAAAAGTACAAATATTTGTGCATTATCCCGACAGATAGATCCATAGTGCTGATAGGCCGAGAGATTTCCAAACATTGCTGAATTGGAGACAACCTGTCTTAATGAAGGACAACTATGTTCGCGGCTCAAACAATTCATTATTAGTAAGATTTCTGTTGATTCAAAACTGAGCTACAGATTGGATGCACTAACAACAAAATAGCACTTATTCTTTTTAAAAATTGAGTGGATAACTCTAAACATTGTAGACTAAATATATAGCTTGTGTAAACCTTAGAAACAGACAAATGTTAGAGAACAGCATTGCCTGATAGGAGACCTCTGTTTGAACCTACAGTAATTGGACCAGCATGCTATTGAATCAAAGTTGGCAAGAAAAAGTCCAAAACCAACATTCCACGCTCACATCCACACATTTGCAGACCACTGCCTATATCGAGTCAACATTTTTCCTGTACCTGATGCTGGCATCAAGCTTGTGTGTAGTGCGTGTAGTGTGTGCTGAGAAGAACTGACCATACTCCTGCTGCAGCCTCCCAGGCACTGGGATTACTGGCATATGTACCATGATTGGATAATTGGAGAACTGATGTTTCACAAATAAACAAGGCAATTTGATGCATAAAGATGGCCTTTCAGGAAGCAATACTGAGGCAAGTGTATATCCATACCCACAAATATAAACAAGGACCTACATCGTATCATATGTGAAGACCATTCAAAATAAATTACGGATGTAAAAATATAAAAATCAGCCTATAAATGTCAAACAGAACACAAGAAGAAAATCCCTGTCACTGAGTGCCAGGCAAAGATTTCGCAGACAAGACACCGAATAAAAACCGTAATTGAAGAACTAGAGAAGGTGGGATCTTACAATTGAAAATCTCCCGCTCTTCCAAAGACATGGATGAGAATTGAGATGATAAGTCTGAGGCTAGGAGAAAAGTTAGAAATACACATATCTGATAAAACATTTCTAACATTTCTATGAAACATACGGAAAACCTCAAATGTCAGCGAGCAATCTCACGCACAGAGTGGGAAGTCGGGATCACAGAGTGCTCATTTGGCCTCATTTCCCTCCTGCTCACTCTCCGACAACTCCCCTCCTGGACAATGGCTCCAGCACAGCCCTGTACAGAACAGCACAGGAGGAGGCAGAATGGTCCCAAGTCTCTCTCCTTCCGGAGAAACACAGGCTGCAAACCCCGAGGTAGGAGTGGTCCTACTTGGGTCTGGAATCCCTGCATCTGCCTCCCAACCCTCAGAAAGATTCTGGTGCTCACCTCCGGGAATCCATAAGCTCAACTCAGTCCAAACACCAGGAACTGAATGCTCCTTTCCAGGACATCGTCAGGTCGCCATTTGAAAAGAGTCGCCATAATGACCCCGGTTTCTATGACAACCGCAATGCTGCCTCCCCCTTTAGTAACCAGGAATGGCTCAGCCCAGCCCTCCCTTACTTCCTCTCAAAGGAAGAACTCTTCACCCTTGTTTTCACCCAAGAAAGCATACCCATTAGAGAAACTGTCCCCACTACGAATGCAGAGCTTTTCTTTTTTTTTCCGCTCTGTGAACAAAGCATATCCCTAAAAGCCCGACCACATTGTACTCACCAGACCATGGTGGTATCTATGGAAATGTCGTCACAAAGATGAACATTGCTGTCACGGTGACAAATGAGCAATTTTATCCAATAATTAGCTATGCATATATAACCTCATCACGGGACTTTAAATTCTGGGACACCTTGTACAGAAACATCCTGAAAAAAGAAAATCAAAGGTTAAAAGTATTGTTTTGGAGATGCCGGGGCTCAAACCCGGGGCCTCATATATGCGAAACATGTGCTCTACCTCTGAGCTACATCCCCACACCTGGTAACAGCTTCATCAAAGCCCTTGTGAAGTCAGAGGAACCGCGCCAACGTTCAGAGTCTCTGCAAAGGGTCTGCATCAGGTCCTTTGAGCATACTGGATTCCAGGTTGAGTTTAGTGCTTTGATAGGATTCTTGGGACATTTGTTGCATGAGAAAACAATCTATTTTCAATCAAAGGAAAACTAATAACAATAAAAATAATAACAACAACAATTATAAGAACAAACCTTATATTCTTTGAAGCATGGTAAGCTAACAATGAAGGATACTTTGAATTACTCAGTCCCATCAATTTTACTTCAACTTTACCTGCAGGTGGTTCAACATGCCAGTATCATGGGGAATTAATAATAATATGTTGCTGATATGCGGTCATATTTGAGAGTATGGGTAGCTTCCTGAAACCCTCTCTAGCATACCTCCTTTCTCTTTTAAAAGACGCCTTAGTTTCCGGGCTTGAAAGGCAGTTTTTATAATCTTGGTCAGGCTGCTCATTTTGTTTCTTAACGTTGCCAATACTGTCCATCACTCCATTTACGGCAATAACTAAATGTGCGGTAGCTATTGGTTCACAAAACCCTAAGGTGCTGTCACTTTCTGCATGTTTATGTATCTCACTGCATGCTTTGTAAGTTTCAAAAATGAGAGGTTTTCTGAAATATGTCCTCTTTTCATACATCACCTAGTATATGTCTCAATATACAAAATCATTAAATAAATATTTCATGTATGTTCAGATGAGTTAGAAAAGTGAGTATTTTTAAAAAGAAAACAATCTATTTTTTTCATTTACATACCATCCAAGTTTCTATTCCCTCTCCTCAGCCCATTCCCTCTTCTTACCCGTCCCCCCAACCTTCATCTACTCCTCAGAGAAGGCAAGGCACATTGCCCAGAGGAATTAATACCTGGGGCTTTAATTTAATTCATTGGTCCATGTGTCTGCTTTTATGCCAATACCAAACTGTTTTTATCACTACAGCGCTATGGTGAAGTTTTAATTCAGGGATGGTGATGCCTCTGGAAGTTCCTTTATTGTACAGGATTGTTTTAACTATTGTAATTTTTTTTTCACATGAAGTTGAATATTGTTCTATTAGTCTGTGAGCAATTGTGTTTGGATTTTGATGGGCATTTCTTTGAATCTCTAGAATGTTTTTGGTAAGATTGCCATTTATATTATGTTGGTCCTACCTATGCAAGAGCATCCATGAGCGTGGGAGATCTTTCCATTTTCTGATATCTTCTTCAGTTTCTTTCTTTAGAGACTTAAAGTTCTTGTCATATAGGTGTTTCAGTTGCTTAGTTATAGCTACCCCAAGATAATTTATATTTGTGGCTCTTGCAAAAAGGGATGTTTCTGTGAGTTCTTTCTCTTTATTTTATCATTTCTATATAGGAGGGCTACTGATTGTTTTGTGTTGATCTTGTATCCTGCCACATTACTGAAGGTGTTTATCTGCTGTAGGAGTTCTCTGGTAGAGTTTTTGTGGTCACTTATATGTACTATCATATCATCTGCAAATAATGAAAGTTTGACTTTTCTTCCTTTCCAATTTGTATCCCTTGATCTCCTTTTGTTGTCTTATTGCTCTAGCTAGGTCAACTAATACTATATTGAAAAGATACGGAGGGAGTGGACATCCTTGTATTCTTCCTAATTTTAGTGGAATCACTTTGAGTTTCTCTCCGTGTAATTTGATGCTGGCTGTTGGCTTGCTGTAAATTGTTTTTATTGTGTTTAGATAGGTTCCTTGTATCCTGATCTCTTCAATACTTGTACTCCAGATGGGACTCAAACTACCTCATATTCCACATATAGCACTTGGGGCATATACCCCAAGGACACTTCAACCTCCCAGAAGGTCACTAGCTATTCCATGTTCATTTCCACTCTATTCCCAATAGCCCAAAATTAGAAACAACCTAGATGTCTCACAATATAATAATGGATAAAGAAAATGCTGTCCACTTATATAATAGAGTATTATTGTTATTTCAGAAAAAAAGACATCATGATATTTGCAGGTTAAATGATGGAACTAGAAAAAAAATTCTGAGTGAGGTAACCCAGACTCAGAAAGACAAACATAGTATGCACTCACTTCTAAGTGTATATTAGATGTAAAGCAAAGGGTAACCAGGCTGCCATCCAGAGCTCCAGAGAAGCTAGGTAACAAGGAAGCCCCAAGGAGGGATGCATGGATCGCCTTGGGAAGGGGAATTAGATGAAATCCCCTGGGTAAACTGGGGGTGAGGAGGTGGTGAAGGAGAGGCAATGGGGAAGGAGAACATGAGGGAACAGGATGGTCATAGAGAATGAAGTGGGAAAGCAATGTAAGAGGGAACTTGATAGAGAGAGTCACTATGGTTTTAGGGAGAAACCTGGTGCTAGGGAAATTCCCAAGAATCCACAAGGATGATCCCAGCTAAGATTCCTAGCAGTAGTGGAAAGGGTTCCTGAACCGGCCTTCCCCTATTATCAGATTGGTGACTACCCCAACTATCATTATAGAGGCTTCTCCAGTAATTGATGGACTCAGATGGGCCTTCTGTATGTGGAGAGATAGTTGTGAAGTTTGGACTATCTGAGGGGGCCCCCATCAGTGGGATCAGGTTCTATCCTTGGTGCTCAGCCTTGTTTGTTGGTGCCCATTCTCTGTGTTGAGATGTGATGCTATCCTTAATGCAGGAAAGAGGGACTTGGTACTGCCCCAAATTAATGTGCCCTTACCCCTCGGGAGGAGTAGAGAAGGTGTGGGCTGCTGTGGGGAGGCATGGGGAGTGTGAGCAGAGGTGGGAGGCAGAACTGTGGTTGGAATGTAAAATGAAATTTAAAAAACAAATTGATCAATTTAAAAAACAATAGAACCCACCCCCCCAAATCCTCTTAGCCAAGACTGGTGGTTCATGCCTACAATCTCAGCACTTAGCACGTGGAGAAAATAGAATGCAAGATACAATAATAAACATTATTCTTTATTTTTGTTTTATTATATTTTATTTTGTTGTGGTTTGTTGTTATATCTTAGAAGCCTGTTTTTTAAAATGAGAGACAGAAAGGAAGTGGACCTGGATGAAAGAGACTGGGTGGAGCTGGGAGGAGTAGAGAAAGGGAGTCAGGAGAAATTGTATTCAGATTATAGTGAACTTGAAAAGAATCTGTTTTCAATAAAGGGGGTGGAGAAAAGTTTTAAAAAGAGAAGATCATTGTAGGACTTCATATTAGAGGAAACTTATTTAAGTTTCTGTGCTAAATGATAAAGTGCATATAAATATATATCTATATCTCATGCAACATGTGGAATATATCATACCTGAAAATACGGTTGCTATTTATCTGACAGTGCTGGTGAACATGGTGCATCTCACTGTGCACTTCTTATTTCTAGGTTTCATGCTGAATGTGAAGAGACAAAGAGAAGACAGATATATGTAGCTGAGTCCCAAACTTTGCCTCATCGGTACCCTCCTGAGCCCACGTAAGCATGCACAGAGGCAGAACCTTTCCCTGCCCCTCTAACAACAGCCAAGGCAATGAACAGAGGCTGCTTTGTAATAAGGCATTTTCTTTTGATGCTTTCCTCCCTTTAGCAGGGCAGGGTTCTGGGAAGATAGCAAAGGAGGGAAAGAGGAGAAGGGGGAAGGGAGGGAGAAAGAGAGAGAAGGGGGTGTGGAGAGGGAGACAGTGGGAAGAGTCAGGCTTCCAGCTAGAGTCAATTTACCACACCAAACAGCCTGGGAACCCTTTGGGACTAAGAGGTTATCTGGGTTGTTGGTGCATATTTTGAGTGTATTCACTCTTGATTTTAGCTCCATTGTAGCCAGGCCTACATTTTCCTCTAGCTTCATGTGCAGAGATTTCCAGGGCCAGTCCTTTTCCATTAGCTGAACTCAGTTTGCCCATCTGTATACTGGGACTCTGCCTTCTAATCTTGGCTCTCAGTGCCCTTTTCAGCAGGCTATGCTTTTGTTTATGAGTAGGTTATTCTTCTACCCCGATCTGTCTGCTCACGCTAGATATGGGCCATGTTGTATCTGCTCCTGTACTCAGCCTCATGGTTCTTTCGTGAGGCCCTCCATTTGCGCTCTTTAGACTGGGGAGGGGAGTCCCTGCTAAGTCTTTATTCTTACTAAGTGCCTGTTGTATGCCAGGTGCTGTCTTCCATGTTACCAACTCCTCTTGGCCGCACTTGTTATAGATCTGCTTGGATTAAATGCCCCTTCTCCACCGAGTTTTCTGTGGCAGGAGTGGCACCTTTCTCTTGGTGTTCTTTCTCCTCTACCTAACCTCAACAGAGCAATGTGCTGCTAATCCCCTTCTCAATTGTCTGTAACTAGGTCTCTGACGTCAACATTCAAGTCTGCATCATTTCCAGAACATGGGAGACATACCTCCTCTTGGTACCATGCAGACTTAGGCCTGTAGTGAGGCTTTCCCTTCCAAACCTTTCCTGCCCTTTCTGGAGACTAGGACAATACTCCGTGCTTTCCACTGCCCTCCACTCTGCCTCAGCCAATGGATCCTGAATAAATAGCTGCGGTGGATTTAGGAGGTTGCCGGGGCAGTGGGCCTCTGCCTGTGTTTAACAGTACCTGAACACACTTTTTTAAAAAAAAAAAAAAATGGAGAGCTCACCATCAGATTCAGACTCCTTCCCATCTATTGGGAAATTCTTCCTTTAAAGGAGCTGAAGTCTATCTCTGAGACCGGGAGTCATACGTAGTCAGCTAAAGAAAGCTCCTGGACACCAGGCAAGGCACCCACCCCCTCAGCTATAGGAATTGTATCCAGAGTCAGATGATCAGCTCCAAGCGATATAGAAATTGAATAAAGGGTTGGATCCTCTGATTTGACTCAACAGTCCTGGTCATTGCCTATGGACCTTCCCGACCTTAGACTACGGAATATGGTGGCTGAGGCCATTACTCTAGTCTTCCCAATGCTGACCACCTATCTGCAGGCTGTTCGTGGCTAGTTTCTGGAACAGAAGCATCTGACCCTGAAACTTTGGTGTTTAGCTCCTCTACCACTATGCCTTCATTCCACGTCCCCTCATTCCTCCCTGTTCTGATTGGTGTGAAAGGAAAGGCAGATGACATTAATGCCCACTATGTGACAGATACTTTCTTACATGCTAGCTACTATGTCTCATAATGCTGTGCAAGCATGTAGCATTGTTATTCACATATGATGAACATAGTAACTGAGACCTGAAGCAGTGGAGGTATAATTTTAGTTTTGCATTGCTCTGGTTATGGTAGCAAGCTTAAAAGGGCAGGTTTTTTTTAATATTTATTTATTTATTATGTATACAATATTCTGTCCGTGTGTATGTCTGCAGGCCAGAAGAGGGCACCAGACCTCATTACAGATGGTTGTGAGCCACCATGTAGTTGCTGGGAATTGAACTCAGTACCTTTGGAAGAGCAGGCAATGCTCTTAACCACTGAGCCATCTCTCCAGCCCCAAAAGGGCAGGTTTTAAAGCCAGATTTCATGAATTTGAATCTCAGCCCTTCCACTTCACAGCAATGTGACTGTGACCAAGTTACTCAACCTCTCTGAATCTCCGTGTTCTTACTTCTAAAATGGTAGTAATTATGTTAACAATTTAAGAAACATTGTGATGACAGACTATATATAACACCAAAGGCCCAAGTTGTTAACATTGAATATCATATCAAGGATTTCTTATAACTATTATTGTGTTAATTTTTCTTGCTAGAATTTATTGAACCCCCCATTAAAGACTGGGTATGCTAGGCATTCTGCATTTAAGATGGTCCCTGACCTTAAACCAAGTGTGGTGGCTCATGTTTGTAATATCAGACTATGGGAGGATGAGGCGGAAAGATTGCACGAGTTCAAGGCATATCTGGGAGGCAGCGTGTAAGCCTGCATCAAAATAAAAAATGCGTAAGGATCTTAAATTTTGTTAGTTACACAAATGCTTCCTTTTTCTTGAAGAGAAGCTCAGGACTCAGGTCTCAGAATTGCCTAGCCTGAGGTTTCCAGCTCTGAGTAGTACAATCATTTCTGCAACTGGAACCACAGCTTGGTGGGATTGTGGGAAATGCGAATAAGGCAAATTGTCTTTATTAAAGGGTTAAATAAGACAAAGTCTTTTTTTTTTAATAATAGAGAATCCACTTGAAAAAAATTGAAATTTCCCCCGGGCCAGCACTTCTTCAAATCAAAATGTGTGTTCCACGATGCATGGTATTCTCAGAATTTGTGCTTCAATTACCAGCTAAGCCATTCAAGTTACCCAAGTGGATAATCATGTCAGGCCCAGCTCTGACCCCTCAGGCTAAGGCACAGGCTCCCTTTTGTGGTAGAAATAAAAACCAAAAACCAAATGGGATTCTGCTCAGTGTTCTTGACTTTGATTGGGCACGGCTATGTGCCATTCTGCGCAAGTCAAACTTCTTGCCTTGCTAAAATGGCTTTGTGATTATTTTCTTGAGACTCCAGACCTAGTTCTATTTCTTTTCTTTTCTTTCTTTCTCTTTTTGTTTTTATTTATTTGTTTGTGTGAGGGTTTGTTGTTGTAGTTGTTGTTGTTTGAGACAGGGTATCTCTGTGTAACATCCAGACTTATTTCTAAGAAGAGTAAGGCCTACATCCTTACAGTCCTGCCCAAGAAGAGTTTAAAACAGTTCATAGCTGTCAGTCTCTATTTCTTTCCAGTGAATTTATCAGTCCCTTGAATTAGAAAAGGGTATGGATTTGGAGAGGATAGTGATGGGAGTGTATGAATCCGTGTTCTGAGAGCAAGGAAGATGCAGGATCTGCCTATGAAAAGCCTTGAGATATTCTGTTCTCAAGGAACCCATGTCTGAAAGTGACACCCACTTCTGTTCCTCGCTTCATTGAGTCTGAAGGTGGTCCAAGCTCTTTGTTAAGAGCTCTCATGTGAGGAAGGAGCCTGAGCTTCTTCTGAGTTACTGTGAAAGTAGCCCTGTTGTAGACCTGGACGTCCCATTCCGTGGAGAGACTTGACAGAATCTTCCTTTGTATCTTTCTCTTGAAGCCACAACCCCCACTTTCTGAATTTCAAGGAGACTAATCCCTTGTCTTGGAGCTTGGTCCCATCCCAATATACAGGCAGTAAGATGGAGGACTCCTGGGTTTCTCCCTCTTTGTGCCAGTTCCTGTTGATCTCCACCAGGGATCTCTTCCCCGACTCTCCCAACTTTTCCAAGAATAAACCTTGGAACATGAAAGATTCCAGAAAACTAGGTGAGAAAGGCTCCCATTTAAACCTATAAGAAAGATTTAGGATGGGGAATATGGGATTTCCTTGGTGGAGTCTAGAACCTCTGGGTAAACCCAAGAGTATGAGCTTGGTGGGAGGACAAGGGATACCTTACCTCCAGGAAAAGAGGAGGCTTCGGTTCAACCTCCATTCCTGTACAGGTGACCCTGCAGTGGGAGTTGCTCAGTGCTTGCCATAGGACAAAGGATCCTTGAGAGGTACAAGCTTCTGGGCATAGCTCCTATGTTGGGGGTAGCTGCTGTAAGAATCCTATTCCTGACCTAGGAAAGGAGTTAACCTCTCCTGGTATTGGTCAGGAAAGCTTCTAGGGGACCTAACTTCCCAGAACATGTAGTAAGATGATTACAATTTGAGTTAATACTCCTTAGGAGGAGACAATGGGTCCCTGGCAGGGGGCTATTGAGATTATAGATCACATCTGATCTGAAGCAATCTACCACAGGATGGAACAGAAGAGATAGGGGCAGTATATCAGCTATCTGAGTCACCAAGAGAGTTATGAATTTGGGCCACAGTTAACCTAAAAGGGGCAAGGAACCACTCACAAACAGACAAGCTATGTGCTGTCCTCACCTTCACATGGCAGGAAGGTATTACTATACTTGTGTGACAAAAAGAAATGGATGCAATGCATAAAAGACTTAGCATGACATCAGCAAAGCACTGTGCTCAGGGATTTGTACTTAGCCTAGTCCCACTGCTGTGCAAGATGGACCTGAAGGTATCACAGGGAGTAGATCCAACTGTATGTGGGCTTAGATGGTGTGGAAACTGGATTGGAACCCATGTTATGGCACCTGGTTGGAGCTCATGCTTGTGAGAATACTCTTTTCTTCTTGGTGGCTGTCAGGTAAAGAAGGACGTGGCCCACCTCCCCGTTTCCCCTTGCCCTTGAAGGCTCAAGGGTTATGAGCTCTGAGGGTTATTCTAACACCTCATCACTCACCTCTTTGCCCAGAAACTTGTCACCTCATTTGCCCTGAGGCCAAGACAGATGCAAGTTGTTGAACATTTCTGGGAAATGCTCAAGAACTGTCAGTGGCTCTGCTATGGATAAAAAGAGAGGGAAGAGGCTAGTAGCAGAAATAACAGCCACATCAGGAGTTAGACATTTAAAGTCTCAGGAAGCTCTGAACATAAAGAAATCCAGACATGATCTCAAGTCAGCCTGGGGTGTTATAAAGTCGTCTAACCTGGAAGAAGAGATAAGGTGTGTGGGTAAGGCTCAAATGCAGCCAGAAGTCATTACTTTACCAACTATGGACTTCTGAGATTCAACAAAGTACCCAAAGCAATCTATCATGAAGAGGAAAAGTCAAGTGCACTAACTACATAAGCCATCGGGACCTCAAGGTAGTCAGGAAATGGGGACAGAGGTGGGCCCTGTATGTCTAAGGTATCTAACAACACAGGCCACTCTCTTACTTAGACATTTTCTTTTTTTTTTGTTATTTTTGACTTATGTTTTTCTTTCTTCCTTTTATTTTTTGTGATTCTTAACAAAAAATAAAACTTGGAACCAAAAACATAATTCTTGATCATAATGTAACCTGTCTTTACCATACTAAAATAGGATTCTAATATAAGTTTTAGAATTTATTTATTAGTGGGCACAGTTTTAGAAGATCATAAATGACAGTAAACTAAAAATTACTGACTTTTCTAGTTGATTTTTCTGAAAGTCATATATCTATGCTTGGGAGCAAGTGAGTCAGTTGAAAAACTGGAAAGACAGGAAAGGGTTGTGTCTCAGTGAAAGATTGTGGGCTCATGCTGTCCAAGGTCCTGGGTCCAATTCTCAATATTAAGAAGTAAAAAGTAGAAGTAAGGTAGCAGAATATGGACAAAGACGAAGAAACTAAATTACAGAATTAATAAATTTTAAAGAAATAGGTTACTATAATGTAAAAAGTAAGTAAGGTCTAAGGTTGGAATAAAATTCAGATCATTATTTGACTAAGGACCTATTGTTTCCTCTGGGTGTGCTGAAAAGG
Source organism: Microtus oregoni (assembly GCF_018167655.1). Taxonomy (NCBI): domain Eukaryota; kingdom Metazoa; phylum Chordata; class Mammalia; order Rodentia; family Cricetidae; genus Microtus; species Microtus oregoni. Next base: position 1,463,745 of record NW_024543227.1, read on the forward strand.
GTCTATAATATATAATGCTAACAAAAGCTGTGAGGGAACTGAGGCAAGAGGATCATGAGTTCTGGGCCAGCCTATTATATGGTGACAAATGATCCTGTCACAAAACAGAAGAAAGTATCCAAAGTCAAACAACAAGCATATGTTGTTTTTATATTCTGAACCCATCAGGGGCTATCACAATGATGAACCTTGGGATGATCTTCAATACAGAAAAATTACTCAAAAGTTCATTATTCTTTGACTCATGAATATTTCAGACCAAGGAGGCTTGAAAGGCACCAAATAAAAAGGTATATCCCAGTCTAGAGTATCATATAAATGTCATCATCTGAGTAGAAAAGCTTTTAGATTTTAGTCTTAACAACCCCCAATTTCTGAGTCACAGATGGTCGTTTTACAATCTCTTCTTATCTTTCACATTATTGCTTACATCCTGTGAAAACAATAACTACTTTTAAAAAACTTGGCAATATCTCAAACCATTTTAGAATAAGGACAATGTATTGTTGCCATATGTGATCTTGTAAACAATCTTAATTGGGTTAAGAATGTAGCCTCAAACAATTTTTTTTCCTTTTTACCGATTTTATTGAGCTATACATTTTTTCCACCCCACTCCCTTACTCTTTCCTCACGTTCAACCCTATTCTGCTCCCAATTTACTCAGGAAATCTTGTCTTTTACTACTACCCATGTAGATTAGATCTATGTAAGTCTCTCTTTGGGTCCTCATTGTTGTCTAGGTTCTCTGGGATTGTGATTTGTAGGTTGGTTTTCTTTGCTTTATGTTTAAAAACCACTTATGAGTGAGTACATATGATAATTGTCTTTCTGGATCTGTGTTGCCCCACTCAATATGATGTCTCTAGATCCATCCATTTGCCCACAAATTTCAAGGTGTCATTATTTTTCTCTGCTGTGTAGTACTCCATTGTTTAAATGTACCACATTTTCCTTATCCATTCTTTGGTTGAGGGGCATTTAGGCTGTTCCCAGGATCTGGCTATGACAAAAAAATACTGCTATGAACATAGTTGAGCACATGTCCTCGTGGCACGATTGAGCATCCTTTGGATATATACCCAAAAATGGTATTGCTGCGTCTTGAGCAGAGTTAGGAAGGGAAAACTAAACTGAATGCTGGGGAAAAGGAGGCTGATTAAGAAAGAAGTCATAGAGCCACCACCAGAAACAGCCATGCTGAAACTAATTCCTAGACTGTATCTGTCCCATAAAATCGATTCAATGAATCCTTGAATGGATTAAATAATAAATGGGTGGTCAGAGGAATGAATGAACCATTCACATTCTGAGCTTTACCTAGTCTCTAATCTCAGCTTTTCCACTTACCAACAGTGTGACCTTGAGAAACCTCCCCTTAGCCTCAATTTGTTGTATGTCTCACAGGGCTGATTTAAGAATTTTAATGAGATAATCTGTGTAAAGTGTTCAGCACAGTTCTTGGCATATAGGAAGAATAAGTGACATGTAAGATGATAATTACAAAGCTCTTTGTAAAAGTGCATACTTGAAAATATAAAAGATGGGTTCCTCAGCTATATCCTGACTGGGGTGACTGAACATGTCCTGCAAATCTTATACTTACTTTACAACTGAATAAAATCTCTCTCTCAACCCGCCCCCCCCCGTATATGTGTATACATACATACATACACACACATACATATATATCTCAGTTTGATTATTCATCTAACTATTGATGAATATCTAATCTAGTTTGATTCCATTTAACTTTTGTGAGTATAGTCACGGTGAACATGGATGTGCAAGTTCAGTGGAAAGCCCCAAAAGTGAATGGGTCACCCTGGGTACCCTACCAGCATAAGCAAAAAGGGGAACTCACCGAGAGGAAGTCATTGATCCAGTCTGGCAGAGAAGGTGCACAGGAAGGGTGTTTTCCAGCACGTGGGCCTGGGCCCTGTGCCTGCTGGAAAAACAGAACCTTTTGATAGGAAACTTCCATCTGTTAAGAAAAATCTTAAAACGATCCTCTCCACCCACGCAAAATAACTCCAATTAGACCAGATCACACCAAACCCAAGATGCTCACGTTTAATGACTGCAATGTTCTTGAGAGTTCCAGTGAGCCGAATTAAAGAATCCAACTTAAACAGGTCAGATACATCCCCCTCAATTCCCTCGTCCTTATTTTTTTTCCCTTAATTTAACTTTGTTCTTTGTTCTGACAATACCTTAAACAGGATAAGAGATACCAGATATTTCCATGCCATAGACACCGGCCAGAAGCAAACAGACCAACTATGCCAGGATGTGGCCAGCACATAGCTTTCTCAGATTCCAGCACACAGCCTTCTCAGGTTCCCCGCCCCCCAAGGATAATGCCCACAAATCAGCAGGAAGCAGTTTTGAGAATTCGCCACCCCAATTCCTTCTAACTGTGGTGTCTAATCTGCTGCTTTTTAATATAAGAAAGACCTTGGGAATATTTTTTGTCTCTTTAAGAGTCAAGCCACGCCCACTCCCTCCCCCATCCATGGAGGCAATCTGATCTTCAGCTTCCTGCTTGAGTGCATTCTCTTTTCCATCTTTCTCTCAGAGAGACAGCTTTGCTTCTGCCTCACTTCCCACTTCTCGGCTCCCCCTTCTCTCTCTCTCTCTCTCTCTCTCTCTCTCTCTCTCTCTCTCTCCCCCTTCACCCTTTCCCCTACACAACCCCCTAAATAAACATTCAACCTCACTCTGCATGTCGTGTCTATCCATGTTTCTGTCTTCTGCCTGCCCGCCATGTGTCTCCCTGAATGGGACCAGCCATTGCTCAGGTACAAGAGTCCTGCTCTGCCTGGGGTCCACTGCCTGCTGACACATGGCCCACCACCACCGCTCTGAGACCAGCAGCTGTCTCTGCCTGGGAGGAGGGTGGGGAGACAGAGAGAGACCATGCAAAACCTGGGACCATATGTTAACTAGCTTGTGAGAGTGGTTCTGACCCTTCCTGGAGAGGGGTCAGGACTTGGCAGGCTTCCCCAAGGTGGAGTCTGAACCAAGGCAACTCCCAGGGGGAAGGGGCGTAGGATGGATGCCAGGGACTGGGATGCTGCTTCCAATTTTCCCAGACTCATTGGAAATAGGGGTGTTAGAGGGCTGGGGTTTCACTTATGAACAATTATTCCACAAAAGACATCTGTAATTTGTTCATCAATGAGGAAGTTTAAAAACAAAGGGAATGCCTGTTCCTGATTACTGATTAACTCCGTACCTATTAACACTTAACTATCAGGTACAGACAAGAGCCCATCAGCAATTGTCATACATCTCTAGAAACACATAGGCTTACAAAAACAAAAAAACAAAAAAACAAAAAAAACCCCCACTAAAACCAAGACCGTTGGGCAATGTCGACGTTTATTCTTCAAAGGTTTTCCTAATTTTATGTTTTTTTTTTCTCCAACTCCTTTTCTTGTTGGGTGGCTAGGGAAAGAAAAATAGAAAAAAAAATCCTTAAAAGGGATTTTCCTATTTCTTTTATTTTTTCTTTCTTTTTTTGATTTTCTTAAAATTAAGTTAGGTTTCTTCTACAAGATAGATTTACTAAGTCACAGAAGGTGCTAAACATGCAAAAGCCTTAATCACTTATCCTCATAGTGGAGATATGTATGTGTTAGAACACCTGAAGACTTTACAATAATCTATATATTCTTACATATAAAGTTTATATTTAAGAAATAGATTTAAAATATTGTTAAAATATTGTTAGTGTCCACAGAGTGTTCTACGAATGAGGAGTAAGTAAGAATGGCATTCGGTTTTATCCTTATAGAACGAGGAAGTTTCATGTTTTCAGATGATTTTTTGAATTCTTGAGTTTTCAATTAAAGCTGACAAGATGAAAATACCACTCAGCTTTTAAAAGTTCAGTTTATGTTTTTCCAGGAGGTTGTTATTCTGAAGAGCAAACTGATTCTTTGAAGCTGGGAAGCCGGGATACACACAAACTCTAAACCTAGTCTTCCACCTTATTTTATAACTATTTCTAGAAGACTTAAACTACAGGTTGCACAGTTTTTATGTGTGAAAGCATAGATTCAAACTATTGCATCCTGAAAAATGTGTAATACTCACATTAACATAAAACCTTGGCAAAATCGAGATTGATATAGTGCCACATCCAATATTCTAGAATTAGCTTTAATGTAATTTTAGTAATTTTGTGAGAAGAAATGAATCTAGATACTATTATTACTATAACCTAGCATACATACCATGTACATTATCTAACTAAAAGACAACTATTTGATATTTTAACTGCTGCATTAATTATCATAATTCTCTTACTACTACTTAGGTTTATTAACTGACTATGCTAACTTTCACCACTGTTCCTCTCAACTAGAAACCTCCGTGACTTACTTTCCTTCGATGGAAACGTATGTTTTTCTGCAGTAGTAATTTTTTTCAGTTTTGATCTGTCACATTTTTCAATTTCTGACATGTCAAGTTTGTCAGCCATCAGGACTGAAAAAAGAAGAACAGCAAAACGTTACCTGTGAGAACTATGATCATTAGGAAAAACAATTAAAACTTCATACAAATTCAAAATATCAATGAATTCATTGTATGTTGGTTTTCTACAAGGAAACAGCCGGTCTTAGAAAGTCATGTTTTCGTAGGGTACTCTGATTGCAAAGATTTAGTCCTTTTCTGGTGGCAGCAAATGACAGCAGATGAAGATGCTCCAGAAACTAAGATACTCTAGAAACCCAGGGGAAAATAAAAGCCTGACTTTTAAAATCCCAGCAAAGGTAAAATGAGACTATGAGCATCTTCACTTTCCAGTGAGCTACTTTTAGGGGATTTGGGAATGATGGTGAGCATCACACGCTAAAAGAGAGGCACACAACACTGTACTAATTTCTATTGAATGTCCAAAGTCAGTGTATTAGAACACTGCAATAAGACAGGGAAGGGTTTAACCTAGTCATTGCCAATTACATGTCTCAAAGTACCTTCTTGTAACCTTAGAGAGTGTATAAAAGAAAAAAGAAAAGTCACTATTTATGATCAAGACTCAAAAGCTTTAGTAGAATGAGGAATACCAAATACAGCTGAGTCCTAGTTCCAAAATAAGAAGGCAGAGCTCTTCAGCCAGGGCCTGGCTTTATCTTAACAGGGTTAGGACACAATCTACTGACCAGGGTAGACTACAGAGCCCTCTACCCCACCCCAGCCCCAGCTTCCATGTCTCAAATCCTTTCAGTCATGGGTATCCTAAGGCCTCCTTTGCCAGGTGAACATCGCAGATCTCAAACCTGGGGTAATTGTCCCATCCACAGTGAGGACAGACCTTCACATACATCAATCATCAATCAAGAAAATGTAGGTTGGGTGTAGTGCTGCATGCTTTTAAGCCTAGCACTTGGGAGGCAAAAACAAGTGGATCTGAGTTCAAAGTCAGTCGTGTCTATATAGGGAGTTATAGGCCCAACAGGACTACAAAGTGAGACTGTGTCTCAAAAAAAAAAAATGAATAAATAGTCAGATAGACCTCACCTTTGAAATGTATGTATAGAATTGCAGTGCTTGGTAAGCAGAGACAGGAGGGACAGGAGCTTAACACGGTCATTGTAGTCTACATAGTGAGTTCAAGAACAGCCTGGGATACGTGAGACTGTCTCGAATAAGAAGACAGACCCACTGAAGCAGATTAGTGGTTACTATAGCATCTAGAAATCGAAATACAGGAGTGACTGCTGAAAGATAAGGAGTTATGTTTGTTCTTCATTTTCTCTTTAAGATGTGGGAAATGTTCTGGACTTTGATAACTCTGACAATTGTATAATATTTTGAATATAATGATGCCCTGCTCCTGTATGGAGGAGATCCATTCATAGGGGTATGTGTGTGCCCGCTCGACTGGCCGGTCTAATCTCCAAAATATATAAAGGACTCAATAAACTAGACATTAAAATTCTAATTAATCCAATTAAAAATGGGGTACTGAACTGAACAGAGAATTCTCAACAGAAGAAGTTCAAATGGCCAAAAGACACTTAAGGTCATGTTCAACTTCCTTAGCAATCAGGGAAATTCAAATCAAAACAACTTTGAGATACCATGTTACACCTGTCAGAATGGCTAATATCAAAAACACCAATGATAGCCTATGCTGGTGAGGATGTGGAGTAAGGCAAACACTGATCCATTTCTGGAGGGAATGCAAACTTATGTAACCACTTTGGAAATCAGTGTGGCAGTTTTTCGGGATATTGGGAATCACCCTACCTCAGGATCCAGCAATACCACTCTTAGGAATATACCCAAGAGATGCCCAATCATACTACAAAAGCATTTGTTCAACTATGTTCTTAGCAGCATTATTTGTAATAGCCAGAACCTGGAAACAACCCTGATGCCCTTCAATGGAAGAATGGATGAAGAAAGTATGGAATATATACACATTAGAGTGCTACTCAGCGGTAAAAAACAAAGACATCTTGAATTTTGCATGCAAATGGAGGGAAATAGAAAACATTATCTAAGTGAGATAACCCAGATTCAAAAAGATGAATATGCTATGTAGTCAACCAGTAGTGGACTTTAGCCATAAACCAAAGACATTGAGTCTAGAGTTCACAAGCCTAGAGAAGCCAAATAACAAGGTGAACCCAAAGAAATATATATAGAGAGATTCTCCTGGAAATTGAATGCAAACAAGATTGCCATGTTGGGAACATGGGGGTAAATGTAGGGGTGGGGGATGGATGGGGGAAGGGGAGAAGGAGAGAGAGAAGGGAGAAGGTAAAACTGGGGAGAGTTTGGAAGAGTGGGGAGGTGAAGATGGAGGAAGGGCTGATATAGGAGCAGGGAAGAAGATATCTACATTAAGGGGCCCATTTTAGGGTTGGCAAGAGGCTTGCCTCTAGAGATGATCCAAGGTGTCCACGAGATGTCCCCAGATAGGTCCTTGGGCAGCAGAGGAGAGAGTGCCTGAACTGGCCTTGCCCCACTATCACACTAACGATTATCTCGAGTATCACCATAGAATCTTCATTAGACGAAGGATGGAGATGGAGACAGAGACCCTCATCAGAGCAACGGACTGAGCTCCCAAGGTCTAGTTGAAGAACAGAAGGAGGGAAAAGATGAGCAAGGAAGTCAGGACTGTGAGGGGTTAGTCCAGCCACTGAGACAGTGTGCCTGATCTATTGGGAGCTCACCAAAGCCAGATGGACCAGACCTGAATGAGCCTGTGATTAAATCAGACTCTCTGAATGTGGCTGACAATGGGGGCTGACTGAGAAATAGCACTGGGACCTATTTCTACTGCATGTGCTGGCTTTTTGGTACTCTCGGCTAATTGGATGCACACCTTCCTAGGCCAGGATGGAAAGGGGAGGGCCTTGGACTTTCCACAGGTCAGGGTACCCTGCCCTCTCTTAAGGAGGGAGGGGAGGGAGGAAGGTGTGGGGGAGGCGGGAGGGGAATGGGAGGTGCTGAAGAAGTGTAATTTTAGAATGGAAATTTAAATAAAAAAAACACAAAAAAATAACAAAAGAAATTTCTTAATTGGGAGCTGGAGAGAGTACTCGTTGGTTAAGTGTCCTTGCCATTCAGACACAAAAGATACTGGAATCCTTGTAAGAAGTTGATTGTGGCCATGCAGGTTCCTGTAACCCCTGGACTGTTGAATCTGAAGAGAGTGGAGACCCCAAAATCTCTGGGGCCTGCAGATGGCCAGCCTAGCTCCAGGTTCAGTGAAAGATGCTGTCTCAGCGGAATCAGGTGTAGAGTGATAGATCAGAGCATCCCGCCTCCTCTTCCGGTCTCTGTGCATGAAGGGTACACCACATGTATGCACACAACACACACACATGTATTCACAGAACACACATACAAACACGTGTATTCACAGAACACACAACACACACGTGTATTCACAGAACACACATACAAACACGTGTATTCACAGAATACACATACACACACGTGTATGCACAGAACACACACATACAGACACGTGTATGCCCAGAACACACATACAAACACGTGTATTCACAGAACACACAACACACACACGTGTATTCACAGAGCACACATACACACGTGTATGCACAGAACACACAATACACACACGTGTATTCACAGAACACACATACACACGTGTATGCCCAGAACACACACATACAGACACGTGTATGCCCAGAACACACACACATATACACCCTCGTGTACAGACATAAAGAGGGAGAGGGAAACCGAGATTTTACCTGGACACTAATATTTTGCCTTTTTAAAGTTTTTTTTTTTTTTTCCTTAGGGTTTCTCTGTGTAGCTTTGGAGCCTGTACTGAAACCTGCTCTGTGGTCCAGGCTGGCCTCGAACTCACAGAGATCCGACTACCTCTGCCTCCCAAGTGCTGGGATTAAATGCGTGTGCCGCCACCACCACTCCAATTAAAAAAAAAAATTGAGCCAGTATTTCACTATGTCACTTTGTCAGTACTGAAAGTCATCACATAGAAGCTGGCCTCTAATTTCCCCAAATCCACTTACCTATTTCCTAAGTCCTGGGATTAATATAAACCACCATGCCTGGCTGGGTTTTGTTTGATTGTTTTCGTTTTTAAGACAGTATCATGAAGTTCAGACTAGTCTCAAAATTACAATCCTCTGCCCTCACTCTGTGTGTCCTCATGCCATAACTCAAGAATGTTACCACAAAATTGCCTCATTTTATTTATACTGCTTTGGTCTGCTGATACTAATTTCTATTGTTGATGAGAACTGTTGATTATATTCTCTGACAAGTGATACATTGGGATTCACCTGCCTCTGTCCCCTGCAACACTGTGGTTATCGACATATACCAGATCTGACTTTTAATTGGGTGCTGGGTAATAAAATCTAGGTCCTCATTCTTAGGCAACAAGCCCTTTAGCCAAGGAACCCTCTCCTCAACTCAATATTAAAACATGTTATTTTATTTTTTAAGGTTTTGTTCTATGTGTAATTCTCTCTCTCTCTCTCTCTCTCTCTCTCTCTCTCTCTCTCTCTCTCTCTCTCTCTCTCTCTCTCTCTCTGTGTGTGTGTGTGTGTGTGTGTGTGTGGTGTATGAGTGTAACTCCTACTAAAGTCCAGAAATTGGCATCAGATCCTTGCAGCTAGAGTTACAAGTGGTTGGAAGCTATGGGTTTTGGTTGTTGAGAATCAAATTTGTGTCCTCTACAAGAGAAGATGAGCTTTTAACCACTAAGCAAATTCTTCACCCCAAACCCTGTGTTTCTTAAGTCGCTATTATAACAAGGTTTGCAAAGCCTGAAATATTCGGGTTAGAGTAAAACTGTAACACTAATCTATGCTCCAAAAAAATCAATAAAATATACCCAATACTGTTCCTTATATATTAAGAAATAATACAACTGAATAAATTAAACCGTGGATATGTGTGTGTTCTGTGCATACATGTGTGTGTATGTGTGTGTTCTGAGCATACACGTGTATGTGTGTGTTCTGTGAATACACGTGTGTATTGTGTGTTCTGTGCATACATGTGTGTGTATTATGTGTTCTGTGAATACACATGTATATGTGTGTTCTGTGCATACACGTGTATTTGTATGTTCTGTGCATACATGAGTGTGTGTGTTCTGTGCATACACGTGTGTGTGTTCTATGCATACATGTGTGCATACATGTGGTGCACCCTTCATGCACAGAGACCGGAAAAGGAGGCTGGGTGCTCTGATCTATCACTCTACACCTGATTCCGCTGAGACAGTGGCAATCTTTCTGCCTCATCCTCCCATAGGCTGATATTACAAACATGAGCCACCACACTTGGTTTAAGGTCAGGGACCATCTTAAATGCAGAATGCCTAGCATACCCAGTCTTTAATGGTGGTTCAATAAATTCTAGCAAGAAAAAATAACACAATAATGGTTATAAGAAATCCTTGATATGATATTCAATGTTAACAACTTGGGCCTTTGGTGTTATATATAGTCAGTCATCACAATGTTTCTTAAATTGTTAGCATAATTACTACCATTTTAGAAGTAAGAACACGGAGATTCAGAGAGGTTGAGTAACTTGCTCACAGTCACACTGCTGTGAAGTGGAAGGGCTGAGATTCAAATTCATGAAATCTGGCTTTAAAACCTGCCCTTTTAAACTTGCTACTATAACCAGAGCAATGCAAAACTAAAATTATGCCTCCACTGCTTCAGGTCTCAGTTACTGTGTTCATCATATGTGAATAACAATGCTACATGCTTGCACAGCATTATGAGACATAGTAGCTAGCATGTAAGAAAGTATCTGTCACATAGTGGGCATTAATGTCATCTGCCTTTCCTTTCACACCAATCAGAACAGGGAGGAATGAGGGGACGTGGAATGAGGGCATAGTGGTAGTGGAGCTAAACACCAAAGTTTCAGGGTCAGATACTTCTGTTCCAGAAACTAGCCATGAACAGTCTGCAGATAGGTGGTCAGCATCGGGAAGACTTGAGTCATGGCCTCAGCCACCACATTCCTGAGTCTAAGGTCGGGAAGGTCCATAGGCAATGACCAGGACTCTTGAGTCAAATCAGAGGTTCCAACCCTCTATTCAATTTCTATATCGCTTGGAGCTGATCGTCTGACTCTGGATACAATTTCTATAGCTGAGGGGGTGGGTGCCTTGCCTGGTGTCCAGGAGCTTTCTTTAACTGACTACATATGGCTCCCGGTCTCAGAGATAGACTTCAGCTCCTTTCAAGGAAGGATTTCCCAATAGAAGGGAAGGAGTCTGAATCTGATGGGGAGCTCTCCATTTTTTTTTAAAGTGTGTTCAGGTACTGTTAAACACAGGCAGAGGCCCACTGCCCCGGCAACCTCCTAAATCCACCGCAGCTATTTATTCAGGATCCATTGGCTGAGGCAGAGTGGAGGGCAGTGGAAAGCACGGAGTATTGTCCTAGTCTCCAGAAAGGGCAGGAAAGGTTTGGAAGGGAAAGCCTCACTACAGGCCTAAGTCTGCATGGTACCAAGAGGAGGTATGTCTCCCATGTTCTGGAAATGATGCAGACTTGAATGTTGACGTCAGAGACCTAGTTACAGACAATTGAGAAGGGGATTAGCAGCACATTGCTCTGTTGAGGTTAGGTAGAGGAGAAAGAACACCAAGAGAAAGGTGCCACTCCTGCCACAGAAAACTCGGTGGAGAAGGGGCATTTAATCCAAGCAGATCTATAACAAGTGTGGCCAAGAGGAGTTGGTAACATGTAAGACAGCACCTAGCATACAACAGGCACTTAGTAAGAATAAAGACTTAGCAGGGACTCCCCTCCCCAGTCTATGGAGCGCAAATGGAGGGCCTCACAAAAGAACCATGAGGCTGAGTACAGGAGCAGATACAACATGGCCCATATCTAGCGTGAGCAGACAGATCGGGGTAGAAGAATAACCTACTCATAAACAAAAGCATAGCCTGCTGAAAAGGGCACTGAGAGCCAAGATTAGAAGGCAGAGTCCCAGTATACAGATGGGCAAACTGAATTCAGCTAATGGAAAAGGACTGGCCCTGGAAATCTCTGCGCATGAAGCTAGAGGAAAATGTAGGCCTGGCTACAATGGAGCTAAAATCAAGAGTGAATACACTCAAAATATGCACCAACAACCCAGATAACCTCTTAGTCCCAAAGGGTTCCCAGGCTGTTTGGTGTGGTAAATTGACTCTAGCTGGAAGCCTGACTCTTCCCACTGTCTCCCTCTCCACACCCCCTTCTCTCTCTTTCTCCCTCCCTTCCCCCTTCTCCTCTTTCCCTCCTTTGCTATCTTCCCAGAACCCTGCCCTGCTAAAGGGGGAAAGCATCAAAAGAAAATGCCTTATTACAAAGCAGCCTCTGTTCATTGCCTTGGCTGTTGTTAGAGGGGCAGGGAAAGGTTCTGCCTCTGTGCATGCTTACGTGGGCTCAGGAGGGTACCGATGAGGCAAAGTTTGGGACTCAGCTACATATATCTGTCTTCTCTTTGTCTCTTCACATTCAGCATGAAACCTAGAAATTAGAAGTGCACAGTGAGATGCACCATGTTCACCAGCACTGTCAGATAAATAGCAACCGTATTTTCAGGTATGATATATTCCACATGTTGCATGAGATATAGATATATATTTATATGCACTTTATCATTTAGCACAGATACTTAAATAAGTTTCCTCTAATTTGAAGTCCTACAATGATCTTCTCTTTTTAAAACTTTTCTCCACCCCACTTATTGAAAACAGATTCTTTTCAAGTTCACTATAATCTGAATACAATTTCTCCTGACTCCCTTTCTCTACTCCTCCCAGCTCCACCCAGTCTCTTTCATCCAGGTCCACTTCCTTTCTGTCTCTCATTTTAAAAAACAGGCTTCTAAGATATAACAACAAACCACAACAAAATAAAATATAATAAAACAAAAATAAAGAATAATGTTTATTATTGTATCTTGCATTCTATTTTCTCCACGTGCTAAGTGCTGAGATTGTAGGCATGAACCACCAGTCTTGGCTAAGAGGATTTGGGGGGGTGGGTTCTATTGTTTTTTAAATTCATCAATTTGTTTTTTAAATTTCATTTTACATTCCAACCACAGTTCTGCCTCCCACCTCTGCTCACACTCCCCATGCCTCCCCACAGCAGCCCACACCTTCTCTACTCCTCCCGAGGGGTAAGGGCACATTAATTTGGGGCAGTACCAAGTCCCTCTTTCCTGCATTAAGGATAGCATCACATCTCAACACAGAGAATGGGCACCAACAAACAAGGCTGAGCACCAAGGATAGAACCTGATCCCACTGATGGGGGCCCCCTCAGATAGTCCAAACTTCACAACTATCTCTCCACATACAGAAGGCCCATCTGAGTCCATCAATTACTGGAGAAGCCTCTATAATGATAGTTGGGGTAGTCACCAATCTGATAATAGGGGAAGGCCGGTTCAGGAACCCTTTCCACTACTGCTAGGAATCTTAGCTGGGATCATCCTTGTGGATTCTTGGGAATTTCCCTAGCACCAGGTTTCTCCCTAAAACCATAGTGACTCTCTCTATCAAGTTCCCTCTTACATTGCTTTCCCACTTCATTCTCTATGACCATCCTGTTCCCTCATGTTCTCCTTCCCCATTGCCTCTCCTTCACCACCTCCTCACCCCCAGTTTACCCAGGGGATTTCATCTAATTCCCCTTCCCAGGGCGATCCATGCATCCCTCCTTGGGGCTTCCTTGTTACCTAGCTTCTCTGGAGCTCTGGATGGCAGCCTGGTTACCCTTTGCTTTACATCTAATATACACTTAGAAGTGAGTGCATACTATGTTTGTCTTTCTGAGTCTGGGTTACCTCACTCAGAATTTTTTTTCTAGTTCCATCATTTAACCTGCAAATATCATGATGTCTTTTTTTCTGAAATAACAATAATACTCTATTATATAAGTGGACAGCATTTTCTTTATCCATTATTATATTGTGAGACATCTAGGTTGTTTCTAATTTTGGGCTATTGGGAATAGAGTGGAAATGAACATGGAATAGCTAGTGACCTTCTGGGAGGTTGAAGTGTCCTTGGGGTATATGCCCCAAGTGCTATATGTGGAATATGAGGTAGTTTGAGTCCCATCTGGAGTACAAGTATTGAAGAGATCAGGATACAAGGAACCTATCTAAACACAATAAAAACAATTTACAGCAAGCCAACAGCCAGCATCAAATTACACGGAGAGAAACTCAAAGTGATTCCACTAAAATTAGGAAGAATACAAGGATGTCCACTCCCTCCGTATCTTTTCAATATAGTATTAGTTGACCTAGCTAGAGCAATAAGACAACAAAAGGAGATCAAGGGATACAAATTGGAAAGGAAGAAAAGTCAAACTTTCATTATTTCCAGATGATATGATAGTACATATAAGTGACCACAAAAACTCTACCAGAGAACTCCTACAGCAGATAAACACCTTCAGTAATGTGGCAGGATACAAGATCAACACAAAACAATCAGTAGCCCTCCTATATAGAAATGATAAAATAAAGAGAAAGAACTCACAGAAACATCCCTTTTTGCAAGAGCCACAAATATAAATTATCTTGGGGTAGCTATAACTAAGCAACTGAAACACCTATATGACAAGAACTTTAAGTCTCTAAAGAAAGAAACTGAAGAAGATATCAGAAAATGGAAAGATCTCCCACGCTCATGGATGCTCTTGCATAGGTAGGACCAACATAATATAAATGGCAATCTTACCAAAAACATTCTAGAGATTCAAAGAAATGCCCATCAAAATCCAAACACAATTGCTCACAGACTAATAGAACAATATTCAACTTCATGTGAAAAAAAAATTACAATAGTTAAAACAATCCTGTACAATAAAGGAACTTCCAGAGGCATCACCATCCCTGAATTAAAACTTCACCATAGCACTGTAGTGATAAAAACAGTTTGGTATTGGCATAAAAGCAGACACATGGACCAATGAATTAAATTAAAGCCCCAGGTATTAATTCCTCTGGGCAATGTGCCTTGCCTTCTCTGAGGAGTAGATGAAGGTTGGGGGGACGGGTAAGAAGAGGGAATGGGCTGAGGAGAGGGAATAGAAACTTGGATGGTATGTAAATGAAAAAAATAGATTGTTTTCTTTTTAAAAATACTCACTTTTCTAACTCATCTGAACATACATGAAATATTTATTTAATGATTTTGTATATTGAGACATATACTAGGTGATGTATGAAAAGAGGACATATTTCAGAAAACCTCTCATTTTTGAAACTTACAAAGCATGCAGTGAGATACATAAACATGCAGAAAGTGACAGCACCTTAGGGTTTTGTGAACCAATAGCTACCGCACATTTAGTTATTGCCGTAAATGGAGTGATGGACAGTATTGGCAACGTTAAGAAACAAAATGAGCAGCCTGACCAAGATTATAAAAACTGCCTTTCAAGCCCGGAAACTAAGGCGTCTTTTAAAAGAGAAAGGAGGTATGCTAGAGAGGGTTTCAGGAAGCTACCCATACTCTCAAATATGACCGCATATCAGCAACATATTATTATTAATTCCCCATGATACTGGCATGTTGAACCACCTGCAGGTAAAGTTGAAGTAAAATTGATGGGACTGAGTAATTCAAAGTATCCTTCATTGTTAGCTTACCATGCTTCAAAGAATATAAGGTTTGTTCTTATAATTGTTGTTGTTATTATTTTTATTGTTATTAGTTTTCCTTTGATTGAAAATAGATTGTTTTCTCATGCAACAAATGTCCCAAGAATCCTATCAAAGCACTAAACTCAACCTGGAATCCAGTATGCTCAAAGGACCTGATGCAGACCCTTTGCAGAGACTCTGAACGTTGGCGCGGTTCCTCTGACTTCACAAGGGCTTTGATGAAGCTGTTACCAGGTGTGGGGATGTAGCTCAGAGGTAGAGCACATGTTTCGCATATATGGGGCCCCGGGTTTGAGCCCCGGCATCTCCAAAACAATACTTTTAACCTTTGATTTCCTTTTTTCAGGATGTTTCTGTACAAGGTGTCCCAGAATTTAAAGTCCCGTGATGAGGTTATATATGCATAGCTAATTATTGGATAAAATTGCTCATTTGTCACCGTGACAGCAATGTTCATCTTTGTGACGACATTTCCATAGATACCACCATGGTCTGGTGAGTACAATGTGGTCGGGCTTTTAGGGATATGCTTTGTTCACAGAGCGGAAAAAAAAAGAAAAGCTCTGCATTCGTAGTGGGGACAGTTTCTCTAATGGGTATGCTTTCTTGGGTGAAAACAAGGGTGAAGAGTTCTTCCTTTGAGAGGAAGTAAGGGAGGGCTGGGCGGAGCCATTCCTGGTTACTAAAGGGGGAGGCAGCATTGCGGTTGTCATAGAAACCGGGGTCATTATGGCGACTCTTTTCAAATGGCGACCTGACGATGTCCTGGAAAGGAGCATTCAGTTCCTGGTGTTTGGACTGAGTTGAGCTTATGGATTCCCGGAGGTGAGCACCAGAATCTTTCTGAGGGTTGGGAGGCAGATGCAGGGATTCCAGACCCAAGTAGGACCACTCCTACCTCGGGGTTTGCAGCCTGTGTTTCTCCGGAAGGAGAGAGACTTGGGACCATTCTGCCTCCTCCTGTGCTGTTCTGTACAGGGCTGTGCTGGAGCCATTGTCCAGGAGGGGAGTTGTCGGAGAGTGAGCAGGAGGGAAATGAGGCCAAATGAGCACTCTGTGATCCCGACTTCCCACTCTGTGCGTGAGATTGCTCGCTGACATTTGAGGTTTTCCGTATGTTTCATAGAAATGTTAGAAATGTTTTATCAGATATGTGTATTTCTAACTTTTCTCCTAGCCTCAGACTTATCATCTCAATTCTCATCCATGTCTTTGGAAGAGCGGGAGATTTTAAATTGTAAGATCCCACCTTCTCTAGTTCTTCAATTACGGTTTTTATTCGGTGTCTTGTCTGCGAAATCTTTGCCTGGCACTCAGTGACAGGGATTTTCTTCTTGTGTTCTGTTTGACATTTATAGGCTGATTTTTATATTTTTACATCCGTAATTTATTTTGAATGGTCTTCACATATGATACGATGTAGGTCCTTGTTTATATTTGTGGGTATGGATATACACTTGCCTCAGTATTGCTTCCTGAAAGGCCATCTTTATGCATCAAATTGCCTTGTTTATTTGTGAAACATCAGTTCTCCAATTATCCAATCATGGTACATATGCCAGTAATCCCAGTGCCTGGGAGGCTGCAGCAGGAGTATGGTCAGTTCTTCTCAGCACACACTACACGCACTACACACAAGCTTGATGCCAGCATCAGGTACAGGAAAAATGTTGACTCGATATAGGCAGTGGTCTGCAAATGTGTGGATGTGAGCGTGGAATGTTGGTTTTGGACTTTTTCTTGCCAACTTTGATTCAATAGCATGCTGGTCCAATTACTGTAGGTTCAAACAGAGGTCTCCTATCAGGCAATGCTGTTCTCTAACATTTGTCTGTTTCTAAGGTTTACACAAGCTATATATTTAGTCTACAATGTTTAGAGTTATCCACTCAATTTTTAAAAAGAATAAGTGCTATTTTGTTGTTAGTGCATCCAATCTGTAGCTCAGTTTTGAATCAACAGAAATCTTACTAATAATGAATTGTTTGAGCCGCGAACATAGTTGTCCTTCATTAAGACAGGTTGTCTCCAATTCAGCAATGTTTGGAAATCTCTCGGCCTATCAGCACTATGGATCTATCTGTCGGGATAATGCACAAATATTTGTACTTTTTGATTCATCTATAACTGCTATTATTTTTTAAACAAATTTATACATATTGTTTTTTCTGTGAACAAATTATTAAATCTTCTGTAAACTGTCAGGAAACAAGTGTCAATGAAACTTACAAAGGATATTTTTTGTTGAAAGCATGGATTATCCCATGATGAAAACGTTATTTGATGTGTAATGCAGTTTGTCGTTAAATTCTTATCGGCATTTACAGGTTATTATTGACAGTCTGAAACAAATGAGAGAAATGTCCCAGAGACAAATCCATGGCCATCGTCACAGGAATCTCATTCAGACCACATAATTTAGTAGCTCTCACCATCCTGTGTGTGGTCAGAGATGAGTCTGTTGTAACGTGATTGTACCCCTTGAGCTCTCAGTAAATACCAGGAAGCTAGGAGAGTGAGAATGAGAGGTGTCTGTGTGTGTGTGTACAGGAATTCCTTGGCAGAGGCTGGTCTGCCAAGCCTGGTTGATTGACTCTTAGACCTGCAGTGATATGGAGATGGTGGAAGTCGCAGTCCCAATGCCTAATTACAGTTTCCTTTGTGTTCTCTTGAGCCCATGAGTAGCCACGCCTTGGGCCCCCTGTGTTGGACTTACCTAACACCTTGTCACTAACAGATGACGTTGGACCTGACATTTAAAATATCAGAATATGTCTCCTTAACAAAGCTCTAAGCTTCTGCGAGTCAAAGTACTGTGTGTCATCACATAGCAGCTAGTAGCTGAGGTTTCTCTGCTTTACCATAATAGTCTACTTAATGTTATCTCCAATGCACTGAAGGAGAGTCTATAGTTTCTTCATTCTGTTATTATAAAAACTTCATGAAACTGTTTCCACATTGTAACATGCAATTTGTACTAACATAAACCTGTCTCAATCATGTTTATTCACAGATATTTGATTCCAGAATGAACTCACTTCTTCCTTCGAGGTGAGAGCTGTGTGTTTACATTGACAATTGTTAGTGTGTGTTGTGTATATACTCATGCTTGTGCAGATATCTCCCTGGATATATATGTGTGAATGTTAGTTAATCACTTACTGCTGTGATAGGTTATGTGTTATAATTCTCCTGGTCCTCTTCAATGATTACCTGGTGTGTAGTACACTGCTTACTTATCTCCATATTTCTTTACTCATGTGCTGACTTATATCAGTATGGCTCAACACCCATTTTCCTAAACTGTTTTCATCTATTGCCGTTCTCTATTTCCATGCTCCATTTGTCCCAGTATTGGCTAGAGGAATCCATTTAAGATGGCATCAATGAATACCGCAAATTCACCTTAAGCTTAGGAGCTCACAGCCCTGCTTCAGGGAAAGTTTGCCCCAAATTAACAGCTCTGCTCTGGTAGGGGAGGGTTACCCCAGCCAGGTTGTTACAGCTCTGCTTAGATCCTCAGAAGAGTAACAACTCTGCTCTGCTAAGAGAAACTTTTCCAGTTCTGCTCCCCTCTCCTCCGCTTGGCTCCAGTTGAAGTCATTGCTTCTCTGTTCTTCTTAGGCAAAGAAGGTCTTACCCAAGCCTCATTCAAGAGATTCACTGGGAGGGAAGAGTCCAGGAGGTGGCTGACCCTGCAAGAGTGTGAAAGGCAGCTACCAACTGAACAGGTACAGGGTGGTTTCATGCTCAGTGATTAGCTTGTTTTCCTGCTCTGGGATTGGTTCCTTTTATGCTGAGAGATTGGTTAGTTTGTTTCGCTGAATTGGTAAGTGGAAGAGTGTGTTTCTGTGGCTTTGGTTTCAGGGGCAAAGTGTGTTTATTTCACTGGCCTTTTTAAAACGTTGGGCTCTGGTTTCAGGGCCAGTGAATTGATTCTAGTCTCAGGGTCAGTGTATGTTTCTTTTGCTCTGGTTTCAGGATCAGGGTGTGCTGCTTTGGACAGAAAGGGGTGTTGTTTCCCCTAGAAACAGATATGCAGTCCATTGTGGGCCAGCAAGTGAGTGCTGAGAACCCAGCCCAGGTCTTCTGTAAGAACAGCAAGTCCTGTTAACCATGGGGCAATCTCTGAAGTCCAAGTCACCAAATATAAAACGTAATTTGTATTTTTCCACTTTTCCCCATAATGACAATAGACATCTTCTTATACTCAGGTAGGTATAAGTTTCATTATTATTTACCAATCCATAAAGTTTCTTTATGATACTTAGGTTCTCATACCCAACCACTGCCCAACCCTGTCTGCAGAAAAATACAACAATCTGATATTATAGACAAATTTATATATGCTGGAATGTATTAGGATAGAACCAGAGTTTAGAGACATCTGGCCTTCATTCATCTTGAATATATGTTTAAATTTATCTCTTTTGTTGCCCATGATAATTGTTCATTCTTAATATTAAATAGTGTAGCATTGTATAGCTACACGGCAAGTTTTATAATTTAGTTTATTTCATGTGTATATATGCTTGCCTACATATAGGTATGAAGAGCGCATGCATGCCTGTTGCCCATGGAAGCCAAGAGAGGATATTGAATCCCTTGGCACTGGAG
Organism: Microtus oregoni; assembly: GCF_018167655.1. Classification (NCBI taxonomy): domain Eukaryota; kingdom Metazoa; phylum Chordata; class Mammalia; order Rodentia; family Cricetidae; genus Microtus; species Microtus oregoni. The sequence goes on from NW_024543227.1 coordinate 1,483,539, forward strand.
TTAACAGTTGAAAACTGCCATGCTGGTTTTGGGAAATGTGTCTTTGCCTGTTGCCTGTTGCTGAGGTTGTTTTCAATTTCAGTGTCTTGTATATAAAGCTGTTGTGAACTGAAATAAATAAGTCTTTAAAAGAAAATATGTCCTCTTTCTCCAGGTTATATATTTGGGTTGTGATGGCCAGATGACAATTAACATATGAAGAAACAGAAAAAGATTTTTCCAAGTTATCATCCTGTTTTCCATGGCCACCAGCAGTGGGTATGGGAGAGTCATCCTCCACAAACTTGCCAGGTCTTTGTATGACAAGTCTTTATTTCTGAGTATTTTATGGGGTTGTCTAGAGTCCCCTCAGAGTCACCTGTTGATGGAGGAAGGTCATTGGCTAATAAAGGAACTGCCTTGGCCCATTTTATTGGTTAGAAGATAGGTGGGAGGAGTAAACAGAACAGAACGCTGGGAGGAAGAGGAAGTGAGCTCAGACTCCACAGCTCTCCTCTCGGGGGCAGAAGCCTCAGAGAGACGCCATGCCCCGCTCCTGGGCAGACACACGAGATGAAGCTCCGACCTAGAATCTTCCCGGTAAGACCGGTGCTCACAGATTATTAGAGATGGGTTGATCGGGATAACAGAATTAGCCAGTAAGGGCTAGGACTAAAGGGCCAAGCAGTGTTTAAATGAATACAGTTTCCGTGTAATTATTTTGGGTAAAGCTAGCCGTGGGGGCGGCCGGGTGCCGGGGACGCAGCCCCGCCGCCCTTATTACTACAACCTGTCTCTCTTCCCTAAGTGTTAAGGATGTTGCTGCTGTATGTTTCTCTGAGTGGAGCATCTACTCACCCTTCTGGTCAAGTTTTATTTCCTGAATTGTCTATTTTCTTAGTGTCTCCTTTAGAAGCTTTCTGTATTCTGGATAAAAGAAGACTGTCATCTGATATACAATTTCCCACATTCATTTTCCCAGGTAAGAAAAATATGTTTCTATCATATATTTGGAAGAATAGATATTTTCTCACTTTATGGAATTCATAACACTCCAGTTCTTCATTTAATGAAAGGGGGTTTGCCATATCTAAGAAGTTTGTTTGTAATTCATGAACCTGAACATCCAATTGTATTCTGCTACAAGATTCATGTTTAGGTTGTAATTTGGACTTCTTTTAGGTTTATTTTCCCTATTTACTGAGGGTCTGCCTGTATGTCTGTGTGTGCCAAATACACGTTTGAGTGCAGATGCCCACTGAGACCAGAAGAGACTGTCAGTTCCCCTGGATCTGGAGTTACAGACATCTGTCACCCACCATATGGGTGCTGGAAACTGAAGTCAGGTCCTCTGCAATAGCAAAAGGCACTCTTAACTTTTGAGATGTCTCTCTAGTCCTGTGTAGATCATTTGTTCATTCTCGATTGACTTTTGTATCCTGCGATATACGATAGTCTATATTTATATTTGTGCATGGGGAGGTCTGCTTGTCCCAAAATAAGACAGAAAGACAGGGCATTGAAGGGGATATGAGAGGGAACACACAGCCCCTCACCCTGTAATCATTTTTACATTTTCCTGACATTCAAGAGACCTCAAGCCAACTGATAGAGCCAAAATTACCTGCAGATATGATGCAACTATTCCTAAAGACATCCCAAATAATGTTTAAAAATAACAACAAATAAACTAGAGTCTGAAGATAGGGTTCATTCTTTAATATCACTGGATGTCTTCCAGAGGATCCAGGGTTGATACCCAACCCTACCCGATGGTTCACAACTGTCTGTAACTCCAGTTCCGAGAGATCTCATAAAGTCTGGTACTGTCTGTGGGCATTAGGTACTCACGTGGTGCACAGACTTCCCTGTGGAAAAGCATTCAAAAGCAGAAAATAAAAAACGCAGTTATGCTTTCTTAGGGGCAGAATACTTGTAGCCTTGAGATGGATGATGATAGCACTCTATTCTATCGCCTAAGTCACATAATCACCTTACAATTTAATTTACTGAAAGAAACTTTAAAAGGAATAAGCACATTTAAAAGCATTGCTTTTTAGTTTCATTTTTTACTTTTTAATAACCTATTGAATATTTTTTTCCTAATGGAAAAATAGAACCCATTTAAAGAGTAAAAATATTCTTATAGTTAATTTAAAAACCTGAATATAGGCTTTAATGTAATTTAATCTTGAAATTTTCTGAATTACATTCTTTCAGCAATGTAACTTTAGAGCCATAAAAATCCTCCCATTTCTCCCTCTCCCACTGTACCTCCCTCCCTGCCCACCTCACATACCCTTTGCAATGACACCTAATCTCAAGTCTCTCTCCAGTCCACTCTCAGGCCATCATGCAGGAGCCATCCTTATTCTGTGTGAGCTTCTATCCACAGGATTAATAAGCTCACAACCTTTGCTTCATCCTGGCTGTTTCTGAAATTCTTTACTGCTTCCTAGATTCATCTTTACCAGGGTCAAGGTCATCAAAGCGACAGGGTTATCCTCAGGCTGCTGGTCACTGTGCTGGGCTGTACCTCCCTACCACCACCAAGAGTCCCAGAAATCCTCGGTGAAGAGCATATGCCTGCTTCACTGAAGTGTCTTTGAGTCTTTGCTAAAGGTGTCCCCTCACACATGTGTGACACTTCTGTCCCCTTCATATTCTTTTCTGTCTTATTGTCATTTCCAATCAGGCACGCTGTCTACATTTCTCTAGGTTTATAAGGAGTTTGGAAGTCAGGTGTTCATCCTCCAAGTTTGTTCCTTTATAAGGTTGTTTCAAGCTGGGGTTCTTCATATTCACTGTGAGTTTCAGGATAAGCCCATTAGTTTATGAAAAGTCTGTTAGAGTTCTGTTGGTATTGCACTGGATCTATAGGACTGTATGAGGAGAACAGACACCTGTATCTTCCATTGCATGAAGATGATTGTAGCGTGAGTTCTAATTGGTCTTAATAATAAAATCTGGAGTCAGATATTAAGTGGTTGGAGCTATAAGATCAGAACAGCAGAGCAGCCAGACACTAGATCTTTCCTCGACAAAATCCTCAGACCAAATGGAGCATCCTGTCTCTACAAGACCTCAGACTGACTGCCTGGATCTCCTATCTCCTCCCACCTTATATTCCTCTCTTTTCCCAGCCACATTCCTTTCATTCTCCATCTCCCTCGTGCTGGGATTAAAGGTGTGTGACACCAAAGCACTTTGATGAAAGATGTGAGTCACCACTGCCTGAATCTGTTTCTTTTTTAGACTGGATCAATCTAATGTAGACCAGGATGGCCTTGAACTCACAGAGTTCTGTTTCTTAAGTGTTGGGAAAGGTGAGTTCCAACACTGCCTGTCTTCTGTGGCTAACTAGTGGCTATCTGTACACACTGATTCTCAGGCAAGCTTTATTGTCATGGAAGAAACAAAATATCGCCACAGTCGATGAATCTATACATCTTTACTCTCAGCAATGAGTTGTCCCATTCAGTGTCTAGGCACTACAGAGAAGTGGGCAGGGTTTTCCTAATTATTTCATATTTCCTGATGCTATCTCCAGTGACAGGGATTTTAAATTACAGCCTCCACACATTCATTTCACTGTGGTCAGCTGTCTGTGTTAAATTTAGACAGAGTTATTGATGAATCTTTTAGGTTAAAATATTTAATTACATTCTCTATGATGAAAATGTCTTTGATGCAAACATATATTTGCTGTGTTTAAAATTCAGTACTTTGAAGTTGCAAGTGAATTATGAGAACAGAAACAAATGTCCAACACCCAGTTTGGGGGAAAATTTCTAAGGCAGCCACAGGTCAAAGGTTTGCCCCAATGGCATCTTTGGAATCATAGAGATAGTCCTTTACCTCCCAGCTAGCTCCATCAGGGAGGTGCTGAGATCACGGTGGAGAGAAAGAAGGGGATACATGTGAAGAGTTAGGTATGTATGTGTAACTCCAGAAAGGTTTGTATTATGAAGAATACTTAGGTAATTATTTTCAAAATATCTAATATTATTTTCCCCAACACAAAAAGGAAGAGGTTAGTACTCGTGTGTTTTCCCTCTTGTTTTCCCATCCAGTCATGCAGATTTTAGCAGTGTTGCTGTGGACTTGTACAGAGGGGGTGTTTTATGTATGGTTCTTTCCATGTTTATTATAACCATGACGCCTGCTAAGTGTTGCTCTGATACCTACTTCCCTGTGCAGTTACTAGTATACAAGCATTGCTTGTCTTTGAGTAAAGTTTCCCTTTTATCTTTTGTTTATTAATGGATTTACTCATGCGTTTGTGTCTACTCAGAAACACCCATTTCTTAAAGGAGTACTCCTTTGTCATCATTATATACTGTGATGCTTAAATTATCCCATAACATGCCCGTGGGAGTACATTCAAGAGGACCTGCTCTTCATTTGTTATCTGTCTAGAATTCTGGATTATCTGACCACCCCTGGGAAGAAAGCCAAAAGCAAATGCTTCTTGTCAGTGATACTTTGTGTCCTCTGCCTATCAATGTCAGGTCTCTTCTATGAGAAGAACAGCAGGACTGCAGAGAGAAGACGCAGAATGTTGACAAGAAGCTGACATGAGCCCTTGTTTCTAGTATGTGAGTCATCATTGCCACCAATGTGAGTGTGTGTGTGTGTGTGTGTGTGTGTGTGTGTGTGTGTGATGTGTACATGGCTGTGTATAAAGGGTCTGTGAAATGAACAAAGAAGAGGAAGATGTCACTGCACATCTTTGACTTGACTGGATGCAGACAGACTACTCCATCCTTATATTCAGTACAGTAGAGTGACAAGATCATGTGGGACTCACCAGGTGAGTCATTTCCTTTTCTCTTCCCATCTGTGTGACCAGCAGCTGGTCTGTGATGCCTTATAGGAACACATCCTGTTGAGCAGGTCGCAGCAAAGAGCAGCACACTGTGAAACAATGGCATTCATAGACTCCCCAGATGACTGAACCCTGTAGGGGTCCCTTTAAATGACCAGGACTGAAATGGAAGCAATCCCCATCAGACCATTTCCCCGAATGGGCCATGCATGACTGCATCACATTTGGAGGGATTGCTTATTAAGATGGTAGAAATCTGGATCCACAACAGACACTGAATCATGCTTATTAAAATGGTAGATATCTGGGTCCACAGCAGACACTGATTCAAACCCTGGGAAGTGGGGTGTGGCATAGCCACTTCTTTCTGATGGCTGTCCATGTTAAAACGTATTGCTAGTGTGTTTGATATTCTGTCTTCCAGGATATGAAGTCACAGACTGCTTAAGTCCATACCATGTTCTCTTGTTACTGCCTTAAATACCAGTGTGTTGCATGGCATATCAAATAGACAAATCAATTCCTTCGTGTACGTTTATCCAGATATTCACATAGTGGCCTCTTTAGTGAACACCTTGTTCCTGCACTGTGAAGACTAGCACGGGTCCTTGTATATCGTGTTAGATAGGCAAACTGTCAGTAAGCAGAAGAAATCAGTAATCACAGCAATTCCGTGTATTATTGGCGCTTTAAAGATCATAAAGGGGACAGGAAATAGTTGTGATGGGGATTGTCGTATGTGATGTTACCCCCAAAGGTTTCAGAAGTTAGCATGTGATCTGAGTCCTGAATGGCAAATAGAAGCAAGACCGTGCACAAACCAAGTTGTGGGCGTGCTTGCTTCCATGGAGAACAGTGGATCTAAGAGCAGAGAACAAGGCTAGTTGCCAGAACCTTGAAGACAACGTGGACACTGCTTGGGGATAGGACAGAAAGGAAAATGTTGTCATTGTCAGCTGTGTATGACATTTGGATTATATGATCTGTGTGGAAGGTGAGTTATGGAATTGTCATGATATGTTTCCTTTTGGTACAAGGTGACTTGGCACTGAACAGAGAAAGGCCTGGGGAGGGCGGGATGAGGTAGTGTGTGGAGACAGTGGAGATGGTTCCGAAGACAGGGGAGGGATGGAGGTATGAAAGAGGGATGAAGCCATGCTGCAGTGATCAGCAGGAGAGCTGCCCTGTGCAGCCTTGTCTGGGAGAGGGCAGATAGCACCTGGATGCGCTGTGCATTTTCCTTGTGGAGACATTGCTCTAACATCTCTGGATTTGTCTGACCACATGGAGACACAGTGCTTCCATTTACTGACATCAGTTATTCCACGTGTATTGACACAGGATAGTTTGAATACCCAAACTAGTCATTGTAAAACTTAACAATTTGATAACGAGTTGCTGATGAATAATTTTCAGATGTAAAGTTTTCTAAGTACAGCTAACCGTAGCATAATTTCCAACAGAATAAGAATCTAACATTTGTCTCTTAAAAAGTGAACCCAAAATTCAGTGTATTTTTGAAAATGGCTGTTCTACAGCATGTACTGCTCTTGGCAGGTTTACAGATGAAGGAAGTGAGTAGGTTTTAGGCAAAGTTGAAGTGAAATCAGTCTCTAAATTCTGCAGCAACTGTTTGTCCCTATTTCTCCAGAAGAAGACTGCCTTTAGAAATGCTTATTTTTGACAGCTGGGCATGGAGCAAACATTCACAAGACAGAGGCAGTTGGATGTCTGAGTTCAAGGCCAGCCTGTAATTCCAATTGCATATATCAACATTAGTCTGTCACATATGCAGGAACTTGTGACTGGTATTTAAAGCAGGTATTATCACTAAAGACCCCCAAATTAGCACATGAGCAGTGTGATGCTCTCAATTCACAGAGTGGGAAGCACAGCTCAGGGCAGAGGGTCTCACTCTGTTTTCTCCTCACAGAAATTCCCAGCCTGTGTTTGGAGAATGGGTCCAGGACATCCTGGCTCAGGGAACCAAAGTTGCTGGGGCTAGGAAGGTCCCACATCTCTCTGACTCTAGAAAAGTGGTTCAACCTGTGACTTGACCCCTTCAGCAAACGTCTATCTCCAAAACTATTTCCATTGTGATTCTTACCTGTAACAACTTTACAGCGATGATGAAGCAACAGAAATAATTTTCTGGTTGGGATCACCACGCATGAGGGACTGTATTAAGAGTCACGTCACAGCATAGGAAGGCTGAGAACCATTGCTGTACAGACATCCAAACGCAGAATCCGGCTTCTCAGATATCTCTGGGATCCCTTCATCATTGTCCCCATACTCCTAGGGAGGCACAGCCCCACATCAGGACACATACACTCACATCTCCGTGCAAGGGAAATCCTGTTCTTCTTTCTCCGTCATTTCTATTTCCACACACTATGCTATATTTCCAAATTTTCTTTTTTTATGTCTTCAGTACTGAGCTTAAGGATGTGTCTGATTCTTTGACCAACCTTTTTCCTGTTTTGTGATTCTTCTGCAGGGTCTGGGTCATTGGCTGTGCACACACATCCACAGACAGTACAACAACAGCCTCTAGTCCCTTGTTGCTGACCTTTGGGAAGCTGGGCATGTAAGGTAGGTTTGCTGGCAGGAGACATGCTCTCAGGAACAGGATGTCCTTGCCAGAGGCTGGACTCGAGGATGCTACAGCACTTAGATCTGCCCAGCATCTGACGGCCCTGTCCCAAGCTCTTCACAAATGTGGTGGGAGCACATTTGGGGATTTTTAAAAGTGGTCCCTAGACACTGCTATTGCTCCCCTGGCTGTGCACACATTCCCAGCTATATTCTTGATTTCTCTGGTAGCTGTTCAATGAGAATGCTATACCATGAAAAGAAATCACTGGTGAATTTAAAAAGCCACAGTATGGGAACTGGCGACATAGCTCTCGTGGCAGAATGATTGCCTAGAATGGAAATTGCTCTGTGTTCTTTGACCCTCTGGGCATGTTCACCCTCACCTGTAATACCAGCACTCAAGGCGTAGAGGGAGGAGGAAAGAGACAAGAGAGTCATTACTGTTTATGAGAGTATGGCTCCCAGCCCCCATGGCAGATAGCTCACAACTGCCTTTAACTCTAGCCCCATCAGGAGTCAATGCCTCTGCCAATCATGTGCATACCACAGACAGACAGACAGACATAATTAAAAGTATAACTAAAATCTAAACAAGAAAAAAAAAGAAGCATCAACTCCAGGTCATTGACCAAGGGGAAAACACAGTGGAATTTAAAATATGAACATTATAAAGGCTAACGGAATCTAACAGTCTACAGTCTGGCAGGGGAGATGACTCAGTGGTTCAGAGTGCATTCTATTGTTGCTGAGGATCCAAGGTAGTTTCCAGCATCCATTTCCAACATCCTTGAAGGACCATACCTCAGCTCCAGGAAGGTATGACCTCTCCTGACCTTTGGAGGCACAGGAATTCATGTGTACATACACATAGGAATATACACAACGTAATTATTATTAAGTTATGTACATTTTAAAATTATGTACAAATTAAAATAATTGTTGTGAAACAATGAAGAAAAATGGTCAAATGCCAGGCAGTAATGAGAACAGTTTTCATCAGCGTTAGGTGGCAAATGCGTGCACTTCCAGCTATTTGAACACTGGGGTTACACGATCATTACTGCTAAGAAGTTTCAGAACAGCCTTAATAGCACAGAGAGGCCCTGCCTCAAAATGAAAACCAAACAAAAACCAGAAATATCTCAGAAAATGTGAAATTTCTTAGAAAAACAATCTTAGAGTACATGGTTTTTCAAGAGATGTGGATCATTATAAAATAAATTTTTGCAGGGAAATCAATGATAAAATTACTTATTTCGTGGGAATTCAACAATATACATGTAGAAATGGAATGAAAATGTTACTGGGCCGAGAAGAAAACAGTAGCATTAAGAATGTGTTTACATTAAAATGAATACTTGAGCTGGGGCAGTGTGGTAAGCTGGGAGGACCAGCAGCACTCTGAAGGCTGAGGGAGGAAGGGGAAGAGTCCCAGGCTGGGCTGGGCTGCTCTGAGACTCTGCACTAAACACACAAAATAGTTAGCAGGACTATTATCATTCCATTCACTGTGGGAAAGTTTCAGCTTAGTTCTGTCATGGGAAACCATCCTCTTTTCACTGGATGTTAGGCAGAGCCCTGTGTGTCCCTGGCAGACACATTAAAGATTACCATCCCCTAAATGGGGAAGTGACTTCCTCACCACCACATACAGCAAGGTGCACAGAAAATGGCGGCTGGGACTCTACTCAGATAGCTCACTCTCTGGAGATTTCCCTGCAGACAGCCCTGTGCCTTAGGGGTAGGAATAAGCCCAGCAACAGACACAGATTTCCTTATGGTAGTACATGTGCTTTCCTGTGGTGTTTGAAATTTCGTATCCAGGAAGGAAAGTACTTTAAAGTGTAAACTGAGAAAAATGCTTGTGCTCGGGTGGTAAAAGTGGGGCTGGGGAGACAGCTAAATCAATAAATTGCTGGCCTTGTGGGCATGAGGCCCTGAGTGTCATTCACAGAGAGCATCATCAAGAAAATGAAGTTAAACTACAGCAGGAAAAGTAGTAGGTGTGGTGGGACATGCTTGTGTGTGAAGGTGGAGGCAAGCCTATCCCTGGAGTGTGCTGCCCAGCCAACCCAGCCTGCCTTGCGTGTTCCAGGCCAGTGAGAAACCTTGTCTAAGAAAAACTTCAGGGGGATGGCGCCTGAGGTACAACACCGGAGGCTGCCTTCTATCCCCTGACCACATGCATGTATGCATACAATTGCAGAAGCACACACATATGCACACGGGCACACAACCACACACTGGATAAACGATGTTTATACCTTCTGTACTTTAGAAGTAGTCATTGTGTTCCGTTTCTGGGCAATGAAGTAGAAGGACAAATGGAATCTACTCTCATGCTCTGTGCATGCCTGTGTGCATATGTGTGTGTGTGTTTGCACACAGAGCTCCACCATCTCTATCTAATGAGGCTGCTTTATGTTAGCCTTAGACTGGGATTGGTCTCCAATCTCGGGTTTACATTTGATATACCTAAGATGTCAAGGTTTATGTACCAGGAAAATATACTGAAGTGAAAAAACACTGCTTTATCTCCAGAGGTAAGGTCCCTTCAAGTCCAGGTCACAGCCAATGTTCCCTCCCACCCAAACATAGACGCCACTGGGCCCAAGACTCTCACTGATGTAGTCCCCATTATGGCCAGGAGGTGGCATTCAAACTACATGCCTACATTTATTTTCTTTAAAGGGGCTGATGTTTTATGGAATAGCAATGCGTTTTCAGTGTGTTTGGAAACTTGATACAATACTAGAGCAGTTCCATTTATGGATTGCAGCAACTGAAGTGCTCCACAACTCACTTCATCCTCCCTGAGTGTAAAGTGGGCAGTGCACACGGGATACAGAGTGGTGCTCTGTAGAGAATATGAATGTGGTGGTCACCTTGAATCCCCTGACACTGGAATGGATGGATTTCCTAGACTTTCCATCTCCTCTCCAGGAGGCTGTGGTACAGTCCCCAGATCGCTGCCTCCCAGGCAAGTTGTATCCTGGTCAGTCACTGCCATTGTGTTGCACCATGCCTGCTGGGGACTTCCAAGAGCAACCTGGTGTTTGTGGTGTGGTTGCCATGTACTTTTCCATGAATATGGTCTGCATATGGTTTAGATGTAATATGTATTCACCCTTACGATTTAGACCAAGCTTGGGGTCCCTTCTCTGTTGCACGAATGTTTCCAAAGTATTTCCTTTACCTCACCCTCATTTTGGAGCCACTAACTAGATACTGAAAGAGAAATTATCCCCTGAGCCCTACAAGAAGAGATAACACAGAAGAAAAGAAGCAGGAACCCCAAGTCCCTTGACAGCCACAGGACATTGACTGAGCTACTGTTCTATTGCTGGGAAGAGGCGCTGTGCTGAAGAGAATTTACAGAACAAAGCATTAAATTGGGAGCTTGCTTTCAGTGTCAGAGGGTTAGTCCAGTACCATCACTGTGGGCAGCATGGCAGCAGGCAGCCTGGCAGGGCACTGTAGCAGAAACTGAGAGTTTACATCCTGATCACAGGCAGGAGGCAGAGGGCTTTTGAGTCATCAGAACTCACACCCAGTGACAAACCTCGTCCAATAGGGCCACACATCCTAATCTTTCTTAAACCATCCACCATTGGGATTGAAACATTCACCAAAAGAGGCGTATGGAGATCATCCTCATTCAAACTACCACCGTCCTATAAGGGATTTCCTCTGCCCCATCAAGCTGCAGAGGGAGAATTGTGGTTGGCTGAGTACGCATAAGTGCATAGACTAGAATCGGTTCCAAGATGTCAGTCATTAATAGAAGAGACTACTGTGTGACATTTGGGGAGAGCAGGAGGCCATTCAAGTTACTTGTCGGAAATAATGTGCTCTTCAGAATACAGTAGTCCCCTTTTGGTTCTCTTCATGGATACTGAAACTGTATACTGAAACTGTAAAGGCCTTGAGCACACAGGAATTATACAAGATTTAGTGAACGTACACACACACACACACACACACACACACAAACATACATACACACACACACACTTTCTTCAGCCATGTCATCAATTTATTTCTGTGAATTAGTAGTTTATGGTGGGCCAGGCATCATCATTCTAACCCCACATCTACATGTCTCACACAATTCCTTTTTCCCTTCTTTGATCTGCTCAAGTGGATTCCCATGGAAACCATTCAAAGAGACTGCCTTAAACTGTCTGGTCCACAAAGAAAAACAAATGCTGCCCTGGGAAACCAAGGAAAATTTGGCCCATCCTTCAAATAGTGATAGCTATAAGGCCCCACCCTGCTCCTGGCTATATCTCCCTTACAGAGGGGAGGGAGGATAAACCTTGTGTGGTGTCTGTCTTGGAAGTTATCCTGGGTGCGGAATAGATTTTTTTCTGATTCTGCTTTCCATGTGATAGTGCAGTTAACATGTCTCCATACTTAACCAAGTATGGATGATCTATAAGAAAGCAATTTGTTTAAGGAGGACATTGAGGTTACACCAAGCACGTGACTTCCCTTTCCCACACTGTGGAACTAGAACCAGAGCTACAGGACACAGAGAGGAAGAGGAACCACGTCTTCAAAGACAAAGACAGGCAGAGGGTCTAGTCTGAGCATGTAACTCTCCTGATTTCAGGAAATGCTCACCACAGGTTTCTCACATAGCAGTCACCTCCTCTCAGCTCTCCCCGTGGGTAGTCTGAGAGCAAAAAGACACTCTTCTCCATTGCTGGAGAGAATGCAACTGTTCTCCAAGCCTATGGATGGATCTTATGCTAGTGAAAACCTCAAGCGTGCATTCTGGGGACCAGGGATCTTTCTTCTAAGGATCCATCCCAAAGAACACAGAAGGGGACACAAAGACTGTCAGAGCAACACTGTAGAACTCCAAGAGGAGAACTATGAAAATCGTCTGTGGGAAGGAAAGAGGGACAGCATGATCTCAGGTGTATCTAGGACTGCTTTCCTCTGCTTCCTGACAGTTTACCCATATAACACAATACTCCAAGATCCGTGGTAATCTCAGTGCAGAAACACGGTGCCCACAAAAGAGGCCAGTATGTGAATAGCTGGATAAACATATCTAAAGAATTGATTTGCCTATTTGATATGCCATATAAGACACCGATATTTAAGGCAGTAACAAGAGGACATGGTATGGAATTAAACAGTCTGTGACTCCATATCCTGGAAGACAGAATATCAAACCCACTAGCAACACGTTTTAACATGGACAGCCATCAGAAAGAAGTGGCTATGCCACAGCCCACTTCCCAGGGTTTGATTCAGTGTCTGTTGTGGACCCAGATATCTACCATTTTAATAAGTACTCCCTGCAAATGTGATGCAGTTATGCATGGCCCATTCAGGGAAATGGTCTGATGGGGATGGCTTCCATTTCAGTCCTGGTCATTTAAAGGGACCCCTACAGGGTTCAGTCATCTGGGGAGTCTATGAATGCCATTGTTCCAAAGAGTGCTGCTCTTTGCTGCTACCTGCTCAACAAGATGTGTTCCTACAAGGCATCACAGATCCGCTGCTGGTCACACGAATGGGAAGAGAAAAGGAAATGACTGACCTGGTGAGTCCCACATGATCTTGTCACTCTTGCTCAGGTAACAGGCTGACAAGACCACACCACACTTGGTTCTTCTCCAGGAGTTGGTTCTGCATGGAGAGTTCACTGTTTTCTCCCCTGTTCTACTAGAAGCCAGAGAAGGAGGAGAGAAATCTCATGGGGAGGGGAAGAAGGCGATGAGAACGCTCATGCACTCTACTGTACTGAATATAGGGATGGAGTAGTCTGTCTGCATCCAGTCAAGTCAAAGATGTGCAGTGACATCTTCCTCTTCTTTGTTCATCTCACAGACCCTTCCTATACACACCCATGTATACATCACACACACACACAAACACACACACACACACACACACACACACACACTGGTGGCACTGATGACTCACATACTGGAAACAAGGGCTCATGTCAGCTTCTTGTCAACATTCTGCGTGTTCTCTCTGCAGTCCTGCTGTTCTTCTCATAGAAGAAACCAGACATTGATAGACAGAGGACACAAAGTGTCACTGACAATTAGCATTTGCTGGTGACAGTCTTCCAGGGATGGTCAGATAATCCAGAGTTCTAGGCAGATAACAAGTGAAGAGCAGGTCCACCTGAATGTGTGTCCTCCCATGGGCACATTATGGGATAATTTAAGCATCACAATATATAATGATGATCTATTGAGAGCTCACCAAGACCAGCTGGACTGTGACTGAAAAAGCATGGGATAAAACTGGACTCTCTGAACATGGCGAACTATGAGGGCTGATGAGACGCAAAGGACAATGGCACGGGGGTTTGATCCTACGTAATGTGATGGCTTTGTGGGAGCCCAGCCAGTTTGGATGTTCACCTTCCTAGATATGGACGGAGGTGGGAGGTCCTAGGTCTTACCACAGGGCAGAAAACCCTGACTGCTCTTTGGACTGGAGAGGGAGGGGGAAAGGAGTGGGGAGAGGGGGAGAAGGGGGGGAGGAGGGGGAGTAAGGGGGGAGGAGGGGGAGGGAAATGGGAGGCTGGGAGGAGGTGGAAACTTGTTTTTTTTTCTCTTTTTCTCAATAAAAAAAAAAAAGAAACAGAACTCTGTGAGTTCAAGGCCATCCTGGGCTACATAAGATTGATCCAGTTTAAAAAATAAACAAAGTCAGGTAGTGGTGACTCACATCTTTCAGCAAAGTTCTTTGGTGTCACACACCTTTAATCCCAGCATTAGGGCGATGGAGACTGAAAGGGATATGGCTGGGCAAAGAGAGGACTATAAGGTGGGAGGAGATAAGAGATTCAGGCAGTCAGTCTGAGGTCTTGTAGAGACAGGATGCTCCATTTGGTCTGAGGTTTTTGTCGAGGAAAGAACTAGTGTCTGGCTGCTCTGCTGTTCTGATCTTATAGCTCCAAATACTTAATATCTGACTCCCGATTTTATTATTAAGACCAATTAGAACTCACGCTACAATCACCTTCATGCGATGGAATATGCATGTGTCTGTTCTCCTTAAACAGATCTGTAGATCCAGTGCAATACCAAGAGAACTCTCAACAGACTTTTCATAAACTAATGGGCTTATCCTGGAACTCATAGGAATATGAAGAACCGCAGCTTGAAAACAACCTTGAAAAGGGACAACCTTGGAGGATGAACACCTGACTTCCCAAACTCCTTATAAACATAGAGAAATGAAGACAGCGTGCCTGATTGGAAATGACAATAAGACAGAAAAGAATATGAAGGGGACAGAAGAGTCACACATGTGTGAGGGGACACCTTTAGCAAAGACACAAAGACACTTCAGTGAAGCAGGCATATGCTCTTCACCGAGTGTTTCTGGGACTCCCTGTGGTGTTTGGGAGGAACAGCCCAGTACAGTGACCAGCAGCCTGAGGATCACCCTGTCCCATTAATAACCTTGACCCTGGTGAAGGTGGATCTATGACTAAGCTGCATAAAAGAATTTCAGGAAAAGCCAGAATACAGCAAAGGTTGTGGGATTATTAATGTTTTGGACAGAAGCTCACATAGAATATGGATGGCTCATGCATGAAGGCCTGAGTGAGGACTAGAGAGAGACATGAGATTGGGTGTCATTGCCAATGGTGTGTGAGGAGGGCAGGAGAGTGAGAAATGTGAAGATTTTTATGGCTCTCAAAGTTACATTGTTTAAAATTACATGTAAGAATACTTTGAGTCTTTAAATGGGTTCTGTTTTCCCATTAGGAAAAACTATACAATTGGTTATTCAAAAGTCAAAAATGAAAAAATAATCTTTTGAAATGTTCTTATCCCTTTTAAAATTTCTTTAAGTAAATTAAATTGTAAGGTTATTAGGTGAATTTACAAGTATTCTTGTCCTAAGTAAGCACAATTCATTAATTTATTTTTATTTGTTTAATGTTTTTCCACAGGGAATATATGCACCACATGAGTGAGTACCTACTGCCCACAGAGGGCACCAGAGTTTGAGATGTCTCGGAACTGGAGTTACAGACACTTGTGAACCATCCGGTAGGTGCTGCATATCAACCCTAGATCCTCTGGAAGACATCCAGAGAAATTAAAGAATGAACCCTATCTTCAGACTCTAGTTTATATTTTGTTATTTTAAAACTTTCTTTGAGATGTCTTAGAAAAAGCTGCATTATATCTGTAGATAATTTCGGCTCTATCAGTTGGGTTGAGGTTTCTTGAGTGTCAGTTATAAAAATATAAATTAGATCACAGGGTGAGAGACTCTTTCTCCTCTCATATCCCCTTCAATGCCCTGTCTTTCTGTCTTATTTGGGACAAGCAGACATCCCCATGCACAACTATAAATATAGACAAGTTGTTAGTCACAGGATACAAAAGTCAACCCAAAATGAACAAATGATCTACACAGGACTAGAGAGACATCTTCGAGGTTAGGAGTGCCTTTGGCTATTGCAGATGACCTGACTTTAGTTTCAGGCACCTATATGGGGGCCCAAAGTTGCCTATAAGTCCAGATCCAGAGGAACTGACAGTCTTTTCTGGTCTCGGTGGGCAACTGAACTCAAACGTACATATGGCACACACAGACATACAGGCAGACACTCAGTAAATAGTGAAAATAATCTAAAAGGTAATTGATCCAAAATACAACCTAAATATGAATCATGTAGCAGAAAACAATTGAATGAATTATAGATAAACTTCTTAGATATGACAAACCCCCTTTCATTAAATGAACAACTGAATTGTTAAGAACTCCATAAAGTGAGAATATGTCCACTCTACCAAATATATGTTAGAAACATATTTTTCTTACCTGGGAAAATGAATGTTGGAAATTGTGTATCAGATGACAGTCTTCTTGTTTCCAGAATGCATAAAACCTCAAAAAGAGTCACTGAGAAAATAGACAATTCAGGAAATAAAAGTTGGCCAGAAGGGTGAGTAGATGCTCCACTAAGAGAAACATACAGCAGCAACATCCTTAACACTTAAGGAAGAGAGACAGATGACTCTGAGGGGACTGTCGACACCCCCATAAAATACTCAGAAATAAAGACTTGTCATACAAAGACCTGGCAGGTTGTGGAGGATGAAACTCTCATACCCACTGCTGGTGGCCATGGAAAACAGGACAGAGACTTGGAAAAGTATTTCCCAATGTCTTCATATGTTAATTGTCATCTGGCCATCACATTCCCAAATATATAACCTGGAGAAAGAGGACATATTTTCTTTTAATGATTTATTTATTTCAGTTCACACCAGCTTTATATACAAGACACTGAAATTGAAAACAACCTAAACAATAGCCAACAGGTAAAAGACTCATTTCCCAAAACTGGCATGGCGCTCCCTACTGTCTGTAACTATGGTGCCAAGGGATCCAATGCCCTCTCTTGGCCTCCACAGGCACCAGAAATACATTTGCTCTTCATACCTATATGTAGGCGAGCATATACACACATGAAATAAAACTAAATTATAAAACTTTCAGCGTAGCTATACATTGCGACACCATTTAATAGTAAGAATGAACAATTATCATGGGCAACAAAATAGATAAATTTAAACATATATTCAAGATGAATGAAGGCCAGATGTCTCTGAACTCTGGTTCTATCCTAATACATTCCAGCATATATAAATTTATCTATAATATCAGATTGTTGTATTTTCCTGCAGACAGGATAGGGCAGTGGTTGGGATTGAGAACCTAAGGAACATAGAAATGAAACTTTATGGATTGGTAAATAATAATGAAACTTATACCTACCTGAGTATAAGAAGATGTCTATTGTCATTATGGGGAAAAGTAGAAAACTAGTAATTACGTTTAATGTTCGATGACTTGGACTTCAGAGATGGCTCCATGGTTAAGAGGACTTGCTGCTCTTATAGAAGACCTGGGCTGGGTTCTCAGCACTCACTTGGTGGACCACAATGGACTGCATATCTGTTTCTAGGGGAAACAACACCCATTTCTGTCCAAAGCAGCACACCCTGATCCTGAAACCAGAGCAAAAGAAACATACACTGACCCTGAGATTAGAATCAATTCACTGGCCCTGAAACCACAGACAAAAGTTTAAACAGGCCAGTGAAAGAAACACACTTTGCCCCTGAAACCAAAGCCATAGAAACACACTCTTCCACTGACCAATTCGGCAAAAAACTAACCAATCTCTCAGAGACTGTAACAACAAAGCTGCAACAACTTGGCTGGGGAAACCCTCCCCTACCAGTGCAGAGCTGTTCATTTGGGGAAAACTTTCCCTGAAGCAGGGCTGTGAGCTCCTAAGCTTATGGTGAATTGTGGTATTCCTTGCCTCCCGACTGCCAGGATCCCTTTCCATCTGAGCAGCAATGTTTACAACATATACACACAATTTTTAAAACATTGCAGTCATTGGGTGCCGGGAAGATATCCCCAGGCTGCCTGACACCGTTCTGTTCAGGCAGGTGCCACACACCCACAGGCAAGCCTGCATTGTCAAAGCCTGGGCTGGCGGGAAGACATTCACAGGTCGACCCGGTACTTCCAGGAAGCCATTATGGTGAGCAAAATGTGTGGTGGAGAAATGGGAGAGAAAGAGCAGCCGAATGGTTCATGAGCTATGAAAAGAGGGACAATGGAGGACGTGAAGGTGGTGAGGAACAAGCTGAGGTGGGTGGTCTTCTTACCACGCCAACCATCAGGACTCAAGCTGTTTTTAATTGATATGTCTGGGTATGTGTTAATGTCCATGGTCCATGCTGCCACTAAAGGGTACACAGAAGCCTGGAGTCTGGGCTGTGTCCACTGGCCTTGTTGGTGTCCTAGGGCTGTGCTCTCACTGGAGTGTCCCTGATCTGAGAGACGCATGCTGCCAACCGGGGCCTTGGTGTTGTCCATTCCTGAGCTGCTGCCAAGGGTCTTGTCTGGCTCTGTGGCCCTACAGAGGCCAGGGTCTGAGTTCATGTCCATGGCTCTTGTCAGCATTGAAGGCCATGTGGTTGTTAGAGATCTGGACTACCACCTGGGGCCATGCTGGTGTCTGAGTGTCATGATGACACTGGGGCCATGCCGATCTGTGGGGCCTGCATTGCTGCTGTTTTGTTAATATAGTTTCTGTGTGATTACTCGGGTCTGGGTGGCTGGGAAACCACAGTGAAGTATGTTCACAAGAACGGGTGCTGATGGCATGGCCATAGGACAGCTGCTCTGCCCCTAGCCTGAGGGGGGTATCTCGAGTGGGCTGGACTAACAAGCTCAACTACATCCTAGGCCCATATTCAGGGCCTTGGGTTGGCCCATCCTAACATCTCCCCCATCATTAACTGGCTGGAACTCGTAAAGGGACAGGTCTTCTGGAATGATACCTGTATGATCTCCATTACTCATGGTGGACCCGGAATGTCTGAGGTGAGTTTTGGTGAGGGTACACTGACGATGGGTACCAGAAACCAGAGGCCACAAATGAGACAAAAGACTTATTGCAATAAATGTTTGCAACAAGAGCTGATTGGACAAAATGGTGTGGTATGTGATCACCAAGGATCCCAATGCCACTAAGATGAATGACCAGATGTGTTGTATGGGGGGGAAAGATCGAGGGGCAAAGAGGTTGGTCGTTGGCTTGGGTTCAGATTTTCGTTTGTTTTACCTTTGTTTTAGTGGCTTATTCTCTTGTTGGGTGAGGGGCATATATGCAGGTACCTCAAAACAAACAGATTTGGGTTCATGATGTGAAATTCCCAGAGGATCTATAAAGAAATTATGTTGAAATTGTAATCAACAGAATTTGTTAAAGTACATTTCTAAGTATTTGGCACCAGCCTGGTGCCCAGAGAAAAGTCTCTGTTAAAATCTAGAAAAGTTTGTGCTACAATCCCAAAGAACCTAGAAAACAATGAAGACCTTAAGAGAGACATACACGGATCTAAACTACATGAGAAGTAGAAGAAGACAAGATCTCCTGAGTATATTTGGAGCATGGAGACCATGGGAGTGGATAAAAGGGGAGGGGAGAAGAAGGGAGGGGAGCAGAGAAAAATGTATAGCTCTATAAAATCAATAAAAGTTTTTATGTTCAAATCACATTCTTAGCAAGTCTGTCAAAGGAGTCTTTTCACATCCATCTGAGACATTCACGCTTATCACTGGTGATGGTTTAAGCAGGCATTATCACTACAGGTTCAAGAGATTTGTGGATGAGCCATTCACATCCCTTTTCACAGAGCCGGGAGTTGGGCGAGTGCAGGCACTGATGCCTATTTTATTTTCCACAAACACCCCACCTTTTCCCAGAAAATGGTTTATGGTCATTCTGAATCAGGACGGGTACATGCTTGTATATCCAGAAGCCTCCATGTCTTTCTCCCTCAGGAAGTGAAGCAGCATTTTCTGGCTTGCATCTAAGAGTTTTATCTTCCTGTGTCCATAGGGGTCAGCCCCCACCATAGGGCACTCACACTCTCAGCTCAGTCCCATTATTGGGGGCGGGGAACGTCTGCTGTCCTTGTCATGTATTCTTGTGTTCCATAAATGTCATCTTGGTTTCTATGACCACAATCTGGCACAAGCTGCATATAGAGATGCCCTGCCCATCCTCCCTTGTGCCCTAGACTTTTTCTGAGAGCAAAATGCCTTTGAAGACCTTTGGGCTCTGTGAGAATGCACCCTGAGAGAAAGCAGGTCTAAGTAAGGTTGCAGGGATGTCTCAGGGGTTAAAGTGCACTGTGCCACTGCAGAGGACCTGAGTGGCTTACAATTTTCTGTGACTCTAGATCCAGGGGAACCAGTGTCCTCTCCTGGCCACCATGGGCATGTGAATTCATGTGTACATATTTCACACACAAATACACTCCAATCTCATGACGAAAAATAAAAATAAGTTAAAACTGAATAATCAATCTAAATAGACAATATAATAAGTAGACAACTTAAATACCTTCAAGCTCAGGAACATGGATTAAAAACAAACTTCTTACCAGACCCAGAAAGACAAATGTAATATGTACTCTCTCATGAGTGACTTTTAGACATAAAGCAAAGAAAAACCAGCTTACTTTCCACAACCCCAGACAACCTAGAGAAGGAAGAGAGACATTGCCGGTCTACATGGGAAGGAGAAAAAGATAAGAATTCCTGAGAAAACTGGCCGTGGGGGGGGGGGTCAAAGGAGAGGAGGAAGGGGAGAGTATAGGAAGGTAGGATAGCGGAGCGAAATGTATAGCTCAATAAAAACAATAAAAACCAAACTTCTTAGATATAACAAACCTCTTTTCATAAGTTGAGAAGCGTGTTGTTAGGACGTCCATCAAGTGTCAGATGTACACTCTTCCAAGTAATGGTTGATAAATGAAGACAATGCCCTGATGGGGAAATACAAGTTTGAAAACCATGCACAAGATCAAGGAATTCTTGTATCTAGGATACAGAGCATCTCACAGACATCATTAAGGTAAGTGCTACTTATATAATAGAACAGATGATTCTAAATGACCAATCGTACTGATATCATAAGAAATGTAAATGTATATGAATTTATCAAGCAAAGAAAATACTCTTCAGGTTGCCTGTTAAGATAACTACTGACTTTTAAAGCACATACCCCTTAAATGTTACACTGAACACTTAGAAATGAACAAAAACATAGTAGCCAATTACAAATAAAAGGAAACCTGAGATAAAAATTCTGATATTTGAGAAATGCTTAAAAGAATATGCAATTAAGAGATATCTTTGAAACCCACAATAATTCTATGGGCTCAACTTTAGTGGCAAAATGTTAATTTTTCAAGGGATATAGCAATCATGGGCAGTTTTTTTTGAGGAATGTGATGGCTAATCTTGGTTTTCAACTTGACTATATCTGAAATCAACTAAAACTCAAGCATCTGAACACTCCCGTTGGAGATTTTCTTCACTGAATTATTTGAGGTGAGAAGACCCACCCTAATCTGGGCAACATCTCTGTTGGAAGACCACATCAAATAACATGGAAGAGGAAAGCTTTTGCTTTTGTGTGCCCTCATTCTTACCAACAAGTTCATCTACCCTGCTTCTGAGGCCTTGGCTGGAGGTGAACCTATGTTTTGCGGAGTCCAATACTGAACAAAGACTAATAGCAGGTCCCTAAGAATCCTCTAGAACTCCCATGCCAATTGACAACCTCTGAGACATCCAGTCTTGTTGACTGAACAACTACCATTTATGGCTTTTCTGTGCAGGGACAATAGCCCTTAATGGACTAGCTTGACCACATTCTATCAGTTATGTTTCTTTAGAGCAGTGATTCTCAACCTTTGAGTTTGACCCCTTTCACAGGGATCAGATAAGACCATAGATAAACAAAGATATTTACATTGTTGTCCATAAAAATAGCAAAATTACAGTTATGAGAAGCAATTAAATAACTTTGTAGTTGTAGGTCAGCACAATATGATGAACCGTATTAAAGAAAGGGTCACAACTTTGGGAAGATTGAGAACCACTGCTTTAGTGAGATCTGACTAATGCAACGGATAAGGAAAAGCTCAGGAACAATAGTAGATTGGAACACACTGCTTTCGATGCAACAATAATCATATGGGAAATAATACATTGAAAAGATTTATGAAAGCTAATTTCCCTGTAGATCCTATATGTAGCTCAATGAATTTCTGAAACCTGATAGAAGACAACCTACTCACTCTCCAGATAAATATGGAAGATTCACCAAAACCAACTCCACATGAAGCTGTTAAATTTGTATACAAATGCACATATGTATTGAAATATTTCAATTTGCAGGTGACTCAATGGAAAAAGACAGGCACATGTAATCCTGCCTGCCTACTGAGTTCAATACCCAGACCCATGAGGTGAAAGGAGGGAACCAATCATCACAAACTGTCTTTGATCGGCACACATGCACCTTGGAACTGGTTCCCTGAAAGGTACACACACACACACACACACACACACACACACACACACTTTTTAACCCCAAATAATTGGTCACCATGACAGCTGCTTAGAGATCTATAGTACTAAGTACACCAACGTGTGTGTGTGTGTGTGTGTGTGTGTGTGTGTGTGTTTGTGTGCGTGTGAGCACACATTTGTGTGATCACAGGTATGGAAATGTCATCGTACAAGAGAGGAGGTAAGAGAACAAATTATTTTGGAGCCAGTTCTTGTCTTCAACCTTTTGAGGCAGAGTTCTCT
This sequence comes from Microtus oregoni, assembly GCF_018167655.1. Taxonomy (NCBI): domain Eukaryota; kingdom Metazoa; phylum Chordata; class Mammalia; order Rodentia; family Cricetidae; genus Microtus; species Microtus oregoni. The sequence continues at coordinate 1,506,145 of NW_024543227.1, forward strand.
AGTTTCTGCCGCATCCACTGTGTACTCCAGGGTCCCTGGACCACAATCTTTCAGCCAGTTCTCATGCTTATACCTCCCATCTTGCTGTAGGAATCCTGGGATTACAGATGTGAGCACCACATCTGGCTTTTACATGGGCTCTGTGATCTGAACTCAGATCATCAGGCTTGCCCTCGAAGTAAGCACTTTTCCTTACTGAACCATCTGCAAGTCAAAAAACAAACAAACAAAGAAGCAAGAACAGAACAATTTACCCAGCCCCTTACCGTTTCAGAATTATAAATCAAAGGTGTCACTTTTCTTTTTACTTTTTCCAGACCCCAGTAAAAATCCTAAGCCTGCCTGTCCTGACACTGTGGACATCTCGTTCTTTTTGGGAAAACCATTGTCCTAAACGTGCTCCACCACCAATGCAACTGCTTATTGAACCTTCCTAAATTCTGGAACCTTAACTCAAAGGCAATGACCTTCTCTACCCCTCTAGTCCATTTTGTTCCTCCTGACAGTCACCGAAACTTACAGCTTGCCTACATTTTGTGATTTTTCTTGGAAAGAAATAAGATTATTCTTTACCTTCAGAGAGAAACCCAAATTGTCCACTATGTAAAATAAAATAATACTTAATCATCAGTTTAGAAATGAAGGGGTTAGAAAAATAAACTGCAAGATAAGTGTGGTACAGAGTGACCAAAATCTCTGCACTAAAGAGAAAAAGGAAGGAAGATGATGAAAAGTCCCAGTCCAGCCTGCTTTACATAGTGAGTTCCAGGCCGGCTAGAAATACATGTCAAAACAAAATCAAGCCACAGAAGAATATATACATAAATGAAGGGATAAAGCGTACCCAAGTGTGCTGGATAGTTTTACATCAACTTGAAACAATCTGGAGTCCTCAGCCAGGAGCGAGCCTCACTGAGAAAATGCCTTCATAAGATCAGGCTGTAGGCAGATCCATACAGCATTTTCTTAAGAGTGACTGATGGAGGGTGGTCCTGGTTCAATAAGAAACCAGTCTGAACAAGCCCTGTGACCAATCCAGTAAGCAGCACCCCTCCATGACTTCTGTACCAGTTCCTGCCTCACGGTGCCTGCCCTACTGAAGTTCTTGTCCTGACTAACTTTACGGTGAGCAGTGCTGTGGAAGTGAAGCCAAATCAACCCTTTCCTATCCACCTTGCATTTGGTCATGGCATCTTTCACAGCAGTAGAAATCCTGGCTAACCCAAAAAGAGAAAAATATTCCAAGAATGGTGAACTCTTTGCATCCATAAATGTAGGAGAAGACCCACGTTTTCCAGAAGCTCAGTAAAACAAACCAGACTCAGTAAGGATAAAAGACCCAAGTTTTCTCTCAGATATTGAATCAAGACTTGAATTCGTTTATGAGTTGGCTGTGTGTGGTCATGCTTGCAGGTCATGAAACTAGAATTAGACTACAAGGAGAAGAACACGGGCTTAAAAGAGGATGGAAAAGAGAGGGCAGTGAAATATGTGGGCCATGAAAACAGAAGGTGCAAACTACTTGTGGATGGGAACACAAAGAGATATGCCTAAAACAGTGTTGATTAAACCAGGTAGCGTATGAACCCAAGAAATACATGAAATGATTGATATAGGCAAACTTCAGAAAATAAAAGCAAAAAAACCTTGAGATCACGTTGAAGGAATTCTGTTTTTGGTAGAAGAAAAAAGACAAAAAGAAAACCACGTAATTACAATGAGGCATGTAGTCCAAGGGATAAAGCACAATATTTGTTAAAGTGCTGAAATAGAAGCAATTTTCAAATCTGAATCTCTTGGTCTACATATATTATTCTCCAGGGTTATAGTGGAGATAAAAAGATATCATCAAAAGTAAACATAAGTGTTTCTCAATATGAGACATACTGCTAAAAAGGACTAAAGGAAGTTTACAAACAGAAGCAAATCTATAGATGTTGTGGGGTGCTGCGGGTTGCATTCCACCACCCAGCTCCCACCACCGGCTAGCTTTACCCGAAATAACAACACACAAACTGTATTCATTTAAATCACTGCTTGGCCCATTTCTATCTAACCTCTTCTAGGCTAATTCTCACATATTAATTTAGCCCATTTCTAATAATCTGTGTTGCGCCCCTAGGTGCGCTTACCAGGAAGATTCTAGCCTATGTCCATCCTGGGCCTGAGCTTCATAGCGTGTGTCTGCCCAGGAGCCAGGAGAATGGTGTCTCTCTCAGGCGTCTGCTCCCGAGAGGAGAGCTGTGGAGTCTGAGCTCACTTCCTCTTCCTCCCAGCGTTCTGTTCTGTTTACTCCTCCCATCTATCTTCTAACCAATAAAATGGGCCAAGGCAGTTCCTTTATTAGCCAATGACCTTCCTCCATCATTTCCCCTTTTTCTGTTTAAACAAAAAAAAAGGCTTTAACTTTAACATAGCAAAATTACATATAACAAAACAGTTATCAAGTAAAAGTTACAATAATCTTTATCATAACTAAGGAAAACTATAACTATAACTAACTATTCTTAACTCCATCAAAGACTCCAGAAAGATACAATACTACCTAAGCAAACAAGAAAAAAGCAACTTTTAAAACTCTAGAAATGACAGAGACATCTTGCTGCCTGGATAGTCACCCAAGGTTCCTCTGTACCGTTGGGGCATCCATCTTCAGCCTTCAGGCCCATGGTATTCAGCAGACATTTCCATAAAGCAGGAAAATTCAAAGTCAGTTCAGTCACTATCTGTTGTGTCCTGCAGAATGTCTCGCAGACTCTTTCATGAATCAGGAACCCCAAAAGATCATCTCACCTTAGGCAAGTTCAGTAGTCCTCTCTCTGTGGGTTCTCTGTGTCCAGTTTATGCAATAGTCCAGGCAAGAGCAGTTTCTTGCCCAAATGGCTATCAAACTCCATAAGGTGCCTCTTCGATGCCCATCTTCCTCTTGAAATAGATTGGTGCTGCCAGGAGCAGAGTGACTCATTGTCATGAAAAGTCCAAAGTTATTAAAACATTTAAAATGCCATATTCTATAATCTTTGAAAGATATGAAGAATGCCTATCTAAAATATATCTATGTACATCTAGAAAATCTTAACTAACATGACTACAAACTTGACTATTATGATTATCTATTAACAATCTATATTTCTAATTATACATTATATTTTTAAATGAACTACACAATCACAATACCTTAATCAAGATCAAGAAATACATATACATATAACAAAATTGACCTTAAAATCCATACCAATGCAAATTATTCATACCTATATCATTTGCCCCTTTAAATGTAAAAGAACATTTATAAACAATATTTGGGGACATGGGCGCAGTTTTTTCTCTCCAAACTGCTTCCTGCTGAATGGGGGTGTCATTAATTAGGTCTTTCGTGGTATAACCTGTGTGCTAGTTTCATCTCAGTTGGCAGTTGAGCGAAGCAATTTTCTGAAGATGTTCACAACAACCCTTCAGGAGGGCGTGGTCCATCATACCATATCGGGATAAATGCAATCCACAAGGTCTGATCCTCTGTGAAAACAAAAGAAGAATCTCTTTTCCAAAGTATCATATCCTTAGATCCAAATTCTAAATATCTATGTTGGATTAGTTCAGCAGCATTTATAAATAAATATCTTTTAGCAGCTGTTGCTCCTTCCTCAGCATTCAAATAATTCAAAGAGAGCATAATAGCATACAGTATCAAAATTCTCTGTGTATTTTCCATCTTTGTGCAGCTTTGTTTTAACCTCTATTTTGTTTATTTTTACTTTTAACTCTTTGCTTTTTGAGACAGGTTCTCTGTATCTTTGACCTGTAGTAACTCTGTAGACCAGGCTGTCTTTGAACTCTCAGAGATCCACCTGTCTCTGCCTCCCAGGCATTTGGGATTAAAGGTGTACACTACTACACCTTGAACTCACAGAGATCTGTTTGTCTCTGCCTTCTAGGCACTGGGATTAAAGGCGTGTGCTACCACACACAACAACTCTCTTCCTTTTTTTGTTTTTTACTTTAAGAACTTCAACTTTTAGTCTGCATATATTTTTAACACACTTTAAACCATTTAAAAATTTTCTTTGTCTTTGAATCTCTCTTTACTGTATATCTCTCTTTTTCTGACCACATGAGTCTTTAATTTACCAAGCAATATCAGTAGGATTAAAGGTGTGGCTTTGCCGACTGGATCCAGCCCATTCCTTAGCTTTCCAGCCTCTTGGCTGAGGTACTGGCTGTAGCCATGTTTACTGCCACAACTCTATGGCATTTCAAGGTCCCTGCCAGCAAGCGAACGTCAGCAGCCTGTGCTTGCAAACCACACGAACCGCCTGCGTAAAAGAGTCAGAGTTTGCCCTGGCAGGACAGCCCAGAAAGCCGGCATTTTTATTTTTATTTTTATTTATTTTTTTTCTTTTTTTCTTTTTATTGAGAAAAGGAAAAAATAAAAACAAGTTTCCACCTCCTCCCAGCCTCCCATTTCCCTCCCCCTCCTCCCACCCTATGCCCCCTCCTCCCACCCTTCTCCCCCTCCCCCCACTCCTTTCCCCCTCCCTCTCCAGTCCAAAGAGCAGTCAGGGTTTTCTGCCCAGTGGAAAGTCCTAGGACCTCCCCCCTCTGTCCATATCTAGGAAGGTGAACATTTAAACTGGCTAGGCACCCACAAAGCCATCACATTACGTAGGATCAAAACCCCGTGCCATTGTCCTTTGCGTCTCATCAGCCCTCATTTTTCGCCATGTTCAGAGAGTCCAGTTTTATCCCATGCTTTTTCAGTCACAGTCCAACTGGTCTAGGTGAGCTCCCAATAGATCAGCTCCACTGTCTCAGTGGGTGGGTGCATCCCTCGTGGTCCCGACTTCTTTGCTCATGTTCTCCCTCCTTCTGCTCCTCATTGGGACCTTGGGAGCTCAGTCCAGTGCTCCAGTGTGGGTCTCTGTCTCTATCTCCATCCATCACCAGATGAAGGTTCTATGATGATATGCAAGATATTCGTCAGTATTGCTCTAGGATAGGGTCATTTCAGGTTCCCTATCCTCAACTGCCCAAGGAACTAACTGGGGACCTCGGCTTGGGCACCTGGGAGCCCCTCTAGAGTCAGGTCTCTTGCCAACCCTAAAGTGGCTCCTTTAACTAAGAATTGTGGTTCCGTGCTCCCCTGTCCAACCTTCCTTTATCCCAATCCTCCTGTTTTCCCAAGGCCTGACCTCCTTCCCTTCTAACTTTTCTCTCCCCATCTCCCCTTACCCCCATCCCACCCCACCCCCAAGATCCCAATTTTTTCCCCGGCAATTTTGTCTACTTCCCTTAGCCAAGAGGATAACTATATGTTTTTCCTTGGGTTCCCCTTCTTACTTAGCTTCTTTAGATTCACCTATTGTAGACTCCGTGACCCTTATTTATGGCTAGAAACCAATTATGAGTGAGTATATCCCATGTTCATCTTTTTGGGTCTGGGATACCTCACTCAGGATAGTGTTTTCTATTTCCATCCATTTGCATGCAAAATTAGAGAAGTCATTGTTTTTTACCGCAGCATAGTACTCTAATGTGTAGATATTCCATACTTTCTTCATCCATTCTTCCATTGAAGGGCATCTAGGTTGTTTCCAGGTTCTGGCTATTACAAATAATACTGCTATGAACATAGTTGAACAAATGCTTTTGTCATATGATAGGGCATCTCTTGGGTATATTCCCAAGAGTGGTATTGCTGGGTCCAGGGGTAGGTTGATCCCGAATTTCCTGAGAAACCGAAACACTGACTTCCATAGTGGTTGCACAAGATTGCATTCCCCGCATTTTTAAATGGCGCAGCTTTTTTCCTGCTATGGCTGAAAACTGAAAAGCATGCGTTCAGCTTTTCGTCAACACCATTTAAGTGTTTCGTGGCAGGACCTCTTAAGAGCTGCAGGGTTTTGCAGCTGAAGCTGAGTCAGGAAGCCTCTCTTAGATGAGGCGCTTGCTTGCCTCTAGCAAGCAGAGCAGACCCGAGAACACAGCGAGTCTAGTTGCCATCAAACAAATCGTAGCACTTTACTCCAAATGCTCTATTCAAAAGCTCTGTCTCCCTCAGGAGCCAGAAAGAGATCGCAATGGCGGCACAGCCCCAGGAAGTCGCACTTTAAAATGACACAGCGTTTTTTCTGCTACTGTTGCCGAATCAGGAAATCTCTCTACAGCATGCCACCAACGAACAGCAAAAATCTGTGTTAAACTCTCTCTCCCTTATTTGTAAGCCTTCTGAGGTTTTTTAAGTGGGTTTAGTCCATCACATCGGGCGCCAATCTGTAACGGCGTAAACAAATGCAGACAGATTGTAAAAAAATATATATCTATAGCTTTAATGTAGAAATAGACTTACAGAACCACCGTTCCAGAGGAGACCAGGAAAGCAGAAGCAATGGCTGGGAGCATGCTCACCAAATTTATAGGCAGACATTAGCCCGAGGCGAACACGCCCCCCAAGGGGCGGGACCTATCCCTACATATAGAGGAAACATAGAAATATCTGGAAGAAGGAAAAATAAAATCAATGCAGAAAATGATTAAACAAAACACAAATTTCATTTTCCTCTTAATACCTCTCAGTTCTGTGTGATGTTTTAAGCAGGAAGCATAGTGATGTGATGTGGTCCTCTATAGACATAGAGTAAATGTATTGTAGATTTTGTTCTTACAAGGGGTGATTGTGAAGGAGCTATAATTACAATAATATCAAATAGGGTTAGACTCGCAGGCAATCACAATGTTTGAGTTCCACTCTCTAGCTCTTATCAGGGAGATCTTGGATAGCTGCTGTAACATACTTACTCCAAAGTGCTTTGGTCTTTCTATCCAGCTGAGATGAGAAGGCATTTATGCACACAGGATCATGTTTAACCTCAGGATTGCTAATGAACAGAAGATGAGGTATTGTTATTATATTGAATGGATAAGGATGGGGGAAGGGATCTAACTCACCCTTTTGTCCCAATGTTCTGTCCGGTCTGGCAGACATCACAGCACACTGGGTTCTTCCATACAAACTCCTGCTTCTGGGTTGCAGATATTTCCCTTTATGTTTACACTAGAAGGTAGCAGAAGGGAAAAGAAAACTCATGAAATAGAGGAAACCAGGATGAGGAAGCACATAAATCCCAGGGGATGGAATGATGGTGCCTTGTCTGTGCAGACGACATCAATGGAAGGTACACAATGATGTTTTTCCTCCTCCCAGGTCATCTCACCACCCTGGGCATATACAGTGATAACTGTGACTGCAGACACATACTGGGAATGTGAGCTTGTGCATTTCCCATTCCCATGGCAAGAACTCCCCTTCTCTGTGTGCACTCAGGCCCCTACTTTCATGCCACAGCCTTCCATGGGCAGCACAAAGGGGGCAAGGGAAATCGGCCAACCACAAAAATACACAGGTTTTGTTTCCTCTCCATTCAGGCCCTGAAAATGATTCTTTGAGGTAGGCATCATTACTTCCTTTCCATACAGGGGCTCAGAGAGTACAATGCGTAGACCCAGGAAATTCTCCAGAGGCACCAGATGAACACAGATGCCATCTTAAAAGGATTCCTCTAGCCATACTGGGACAAAGGGAGCATGGAAATAGAGAACAGCAATAGAGGAAAACAGTTTGGGAAAATGGGTGTTGAGCCATACTGATATTGGTCAGCACATGAGTAAAGAACTATGGAGATAAGTAAGCAGTATACTACACACCAGGTCATCATTGAAGAGGACCAGGAGAATTATAACACATAGCCTATCACAGCAGTAAGTGATTAACTAACTTTCACACATATATATCCAGGGACATATTTGCACAAGCATGAGTATATACACAACACACACTAACAAATGTCAATGTAAACATACAGCTCTCACCTCGAAGGAAGAAGAGAGTTCATTCTGGAGTCAAATATATGTGAGTAAACATGAGTGAGACAGGTTTATGTTAGTACAAATTGCATGTTACAATGTGGAAACAGTTTCATGAAGTTTTTATAATCACAGAATGAAGAAACTATAGACTCTCCTTAAATACATGGGTGATAATATTAAGTAGACTGTTATGGTAAAGCAGAGAAAGCTCAGCTACAGGCACTAGCTGCTATGTGATGAAAAGCAGTCCTTTGACTGGTAGAAAATTAAAGCTTTGTTAAGGAGACATATTCTGATATTTTAAATGTCAGGTCCAACGTCATCTGTTAGTGACAAGCTGTTAAGTAAGTCCAGCACAGGGGGCCCAAGGAGTGGCTACTCATGGGCTCAAGAGAACACAAAGGAAATTGTAATTAGGCCCTGGGACTGCGACTTCCACCATCTCCATATCACTGCAGGTCTAAGAGTCAATCAACCAGGCTTTGCAGACCAGCCTCTGCCAAGGAATTCCTGTACACACACACACACACACACACACACACACACACACACACACACACACACACGACACCTCTCATTCTCACTCTCCTAGCTCCCTGGTGTTTACTGAGAGCTCAAGGGGTACAACCACGTTAAAACAGATTCATCTCTGACCACACACAGGATAGTGAGAGCTACAAAATTATGTATGTCTTTTGCGTGTGATATCTGTGACGATGGCCATGGACTTGTCTCTGGGACATTTCTCTCATTTGTTTCTGACTGTCAATAATAACCTGTAAATGCTGATAAGGAAAGGGGGAGAAACTGCATTACACATCAAATGAAGTTCCCATCACGGAATAATCCATGCTTTCAACAAAAAAGATTATATCAGACTTAAGAGTTCCATATGTCTTCCCAGGGCATATGCCTTTGAGGTTAGGTTATGCAGGGCCTCTCATTTAATAAATTATTTTCCTATGATTGTGGTCACATTGAGAAAACTACTTTGCATTCATCTGCAATTATTAACCGGCTTTTATACTTTCTTGTAATTCTCCTTCAATCCATATTTTGCTGTGTGACTGAAATATAAGTATGAAAGATTAGCATTCTCCTAATGAATTTTACACATAACATTACTGCATGTTTTAAAATTGTTTTATTCCACTTTAGTTTTAGTTCTTTCTTAAACGTTAAGATTATAACTCTAGATTTCTAATAATTCGTTCCTGGATGGTATGTGTTTACTTCTTTTTAAGTGTTCAAGTTAACATTTTAATGCCTTTGTTTCAGATATATGTCTTGAAAAAAGCAATCATTTTAGAGTCTATTTCAGTCAGCAATAAGAACATCGGTTATTTTTGGCTTTTGTTTTGTGTTTGGTAAGTTATGTCCATTTACATTTTTTACATTTATTTGTCTGCCTATTTTGTGTGTCTGGCAAGGCCATACATGATCTACAGTGTACTTGTAGAGGTCAGAGGACAACTTGCAGGAGTCATTTCTCTGCTTCCACAATGTGGATCCTGGGGATCCAACTGAAGTCATCAGAAGCAGTACTCGGGCTTCTATTACACTTTAATACGATCTACATATAAGGTGAGTCATACAGTATACCTTTTTGTCCAACATATTTACTTGTAAACATTCATTGCAATGAGTCATTGAACTTGTTCATGGCCTCTAGTTTCTGGTACACTATCATCATGGGACCCTCAACAAAACTCCTCTAGGATATCCTGCAGTCACCCCAAGTAACAGAGATTCTGCAGGTATTGTTCCCCAGGACCAGTCAATTCCAGCATTCCAGTAGGCCTTAGATGGTGTAGATGTTAGGATGGGCCAAGCCAAGAACCCCAATATGGACCTGGGTGGTAGCTGAGCTGATCAGCTGCCTGCCTAAGGATAGGGCCGAAGCCAGCTCACCTATGCCCATGGCACCAGGCCCAGTTTTCCAATGCCCATGGTGAGGTGTGGGACTAGCTCTCCTGTGAAAGTCAGGGCCAGCTCTTGACACAATGTCCACCAAAGCGCAGAACCAGCTCACTCTGGCCCTTGGATATCATCATTCATGGCTCTTAAGGCCCCCTGTAGTAACATGGGCCACAAACATCAGCACATACCCTAGCTCTGGTAGGACCATAGACCCAACATGATCCTGGCAGCAACTCGTCCTTGATGTCACCATTTCCCGGGTGGTTTCACAGACCACACAGATCAGGATGGCACCAGCTGCAGCAAAGCCTTTGGACACCAACGTGGCCTCAGGTGGTGGCCCACACCTCAGGCATCCGCATGGCCTTCATTGGTAACAGGAGTCAGGAAGACAAAGACCCTGGCTACTGCTGGGTCACAGATATGGCCCTGGTCAGCAGCTCAGGCATGGACAACACCATGGCCCAGGTTGGCAGCTCGGGTCTCTCAGATCATTGTCACTCCAATGGCAACACAGCGCTCAGATCCCAACAAGGCCAGAGGACACAGCCCAGACTCCAGGCTCCTGTGTGACCTTTGGTGGCAGCGTGGACCATGGATGTTAACATAGACCCAAGCTGCAATAAGACCAGAGACCCAGAAATGACCTTTGGTAGCAACCTCGGTCCTGATGACCCCATGACCATGAATGACAAGAAGACCACCCCCTCAGCCTGTTCCTTACCACCTTCTATTCCCCCTCTTTTCACAGCACATGAACCATCCCGCTACTCTTTCTCTCCTGTTTCTCCACCACACATTTTGCTCATTGTAATGGAAGCCTTGTAGCTCTGGGCAGGCCTCTGGTTGTCTACCAGCCAGACCAGGCTTTGAGGACTCTGGCTGGTCTGTGATTGGCTAGCACCTTCTGGACCTGGATGCCATAAGGCAGAGTGGAGATGTCTTTCTGCCAGACAATGAGTACAATTAAAAACATATATGTGTAGTGTAAACATTTCAGCTCAAATGTAAAGGGATCCTGGCCGTCCAGATGCAAGGAATACCACAAAGTCAGTATAAGCTTAGCAGCTTACAGATCTGCTTCAGGGAAAGCTTTCCTCAAAGTAACAGCTCTGCTCCATCAGGAAAGTTGTTACAGCTTTGGTCAAATGACAATTAACATATCAAGAAACTGAGAAATATTTTTCCAAGTTATTGTCCTATTTCCCATGGCTACCAGCAGTCAGTATGATAGTTTCATCCCCCACAACCTTGCCAGGTCTTCATATTATTATTTCTGAATATTTTGTGGGGGTGTCAAGAGTCCCCTAGAGTCACCTGTCTCTCTTCCCTAAGTGTTAAGGATGTTGATGCTGTATGTTCCGCTTAGTGGAGCATCTACTCACCCTTCTGGACAACTTTTATTTCATGAATTGTGTATTTTCTTAGTGACTCTTTTTTAGGCTTTCTGTATTCTGGAAACAATAAGGCTGTCATCTAATACACAATTTCCTACATTCATTTTTTCCCAGGCAGGGAAAATATCTTTTATATCACAGTGTACATTTTTCACTTTATGGAAGTCCTAACAGTCCAGTTCTTCTTTTCATAAAAGGGGTTTGTTATATCTATGAATTTTGTCTATAATTCTTTCAATTGCTTTCTGTTACAAGATTCATGCTTAGGTTGAATTTTGGATTAATTACCTTTTAGATTTGCTTTCACTATTTACTGGGTATCTGCCTATATGTTTGTGTGTGCCATATGCACATTTGAATGCAGATGCTTGCTGAGACCAGAAAAGACTGTCAGCTCCCCTGGATCTGGAGTTATAGGTATCTCTGGGCCACCATATGGGTACTGTAAGCTGAAGTCAGGTCCTCTGCAATAGCCAAAGGCACTCTTAACCTCGGAGATGTCTCTCTAGTCCTATGTAGATCATTTGTTAATTTTGGTTGACTTTTGTATCCAGTGATAAACAACTTGTCTATATTTATATTTGTCCATGAGGATGCCCACTTGTCCCATAATAAGACAGAAAAACAGGGCATTGAAGGGGATATGAGAGGGGAATACACAGCCCCTCACCCTGTGATCATTTTTTTTTTTTTTTTTGGATTTTCGAGACAGGGTTTCTTCATAGCTTTTTAGTTCCTGTTCTGGAACTAGCTCTTGTAGACCAGGCTGGCTTCGAACTCACAGAGATCTGCCAGCCTCTGCCTCCCAAGTGTTGGGATTAAAGGCGTGAGCCAACACTGCCCGGCCCTGTGATCATTTTTACATTTTTCTAACTGACATTCAAGAAGCCTCCACCCAACTGATAGAGTCGAAATTACCCACAGATATAATGCAAGTAGTACTAAAGACATCCCAAATAGTGTTTAAAAATTACAGCAAATAAACTAGGGTCCGAGGATAGGGTTCATTCTTTAATATCACTGGATGTCTTCCAGAGGATCCAGGGTTGATACCCAGCACCTACCTGATGATTCACAACTGTCTGTACTCCAGTTCTGAGAGATCTCAAACTCTGGTGTCCTCTGTGAGCAATAGGTATTCACTCAGATGGTGCACAGACTTCCTTGTGAAAAACATTAAAAAAATTAATTAATTATGCTTACTTAGGACCAGAATGTTTGCAGAATCACATATTCACCTTACAATTTAATTTACTAATTTTTTTTAAAAAGGGATAAGAACATTTAAAAGCATTATTATTTTTTACTTTTAATAACCTATTGTATATTTTCTTCAAGTGGAAAAACAGAACCATTTCAAAGACTCAAAGCATGTAATTTTCAAACAATGTAATAATGTAACAATGTAACTCTGAGAACCATAAAAATCTTCACATTTCTCACTCTCCTGCCCTCCTCACACACCCTAATCTCAAGTCTCTCTAGTCCTCACTCAGGCCTTCATTCCTGAGCCATCCCTATACTATGTGAGCTTCTTCCATAGCATGAATAAGCTCACAAGTTTGCTTCATTCTGGCTTTTCCTGAAATTCTTTTCTGCAGCCTAATCATAGATCCAGCTTTACCAAGGTCATGGTCATCAAAGGAACAGGGTTATCCTTAGGCAGCTGATCACGATGCTGGGCTGTACCTCCTATAACCACCAACAGTCCCAGAAAAACTCGGTGACCAGCATATGCCTGCTTCACTGAAGTGTCTTTGTGTCTTTGCTAAAGGTGTCCCCTCACACGTGTGTGACTCTTCTGTCCCCTTCATATTCTTTTCTGTCTTATTGTAATTACCAATGAGGCACACTGTCTTCATTTCTCTATGTTTATAAGGAGTTTGGGAGTCAGGTGTTCATCCTCCAAGTTTGTTCCTTTTCAAGGTTGTCAATGTCAGGTCTCTTCTATGAGAAGAACAACAAGACTTTAGAGAGTACACACAGAAGGTTGACAAGAAGCTGACATGAGCCCTTGTTTCCAGTATGTGAGTCATCAGTGCCACCAGTGTGTGAGTGTGTGTGTGTTTGTGTGTGTGTGTGTGTGTGTGTGTGTGTGTGTGTGTGTGTGTGTGTGTGTGTGTCTGTATAGGAAGGGTCTGTGAGATCAACAAAGAAGAGGAAGATGTCACTGCACATCTTTGACTTGACTGGATGCAGATAGACTACTCCATCCCTATATTCACTACAGTAGAGTGCATGAGCATTCTCATCTGCCTTCCTCCTCTCTCCATGAGATTTCTCTCCTCCTTCTCTGCCTTCTAGTAGAGCAGGGGAGAAAACAGTGAACTTTCCATGCAGAACCAACTCCTGGAGAAGAACCAAGTGTGGTGTGGTCTGGTCAGCCTGTTACCTGAGCAAGAGTGACAAGATCATGTGGGACTCACCAGGTCAGTCATTTCCTTTTCTCTTCCCATCCGTGTGACCAGTAGCTGGTCTGTGATGCCTTGTAGGAACACATCCTGTTGAGCAGGTAGCAGCATAGTGCAGCACACTGTAGAACAATGACATTCATAGACTCCCCAGATGACAGAAGTCTGCATGGGTTCCTTTAAATGACCCGGACTGAAATGGACGCCATCCCCATCAGACCATTTCCCCGAAAGGGCCATGCATTACTGCATCACATTTGCAGGGAGTGCTTATTAAAATGGTAGATATCTGTGTCCACGACAGACACTAAATCATGCTTATTAAAATGTTAGATATCTGGGTCCACAACAGACACTGAATCAATACCTGAGAAGTGGGGTGTGGCATAGCCACTTCTTTCTGATGGCTGTCCAGACTGAGAAGCTTCTGTAAAGCAAAGGACACTGTCGCTAAGACACAAAGGCAACCCACTAACTGGGAGAAGATCTTCACCAACCCCGCAACTGACAAAGGTCTGATCTCCAAAATATATAAAGATCTCAAGAAACTAGACCGTAAAAGGCTAACCAACCCAATTATAAAATGGGGCATTGAGCTGAACAGAGAATTCTCAACAGAAGAACTTCAAATGGCCAAAAGACACTTAAGGTCATGCTCAACTTCCTTAGTGATCAGGGAAATGCAAATCAAGACAACTTTAAGATACCATCTTACACCTGTCAGAATGGGTAAAATAAAAAACACCAATGATAGCCTTTGTTGGAGAGGTTGTGGAGAAAGGGGTACACTCATCCATTGCTGGTGGGAATGCAAACTTGTGCAACCACTTTGGAAAGCAGTATGGTGGTTTCTCAGGAAATTCGGGATCAACTTACCCCTGGACCCAGCAATACCACTCTTGGGAATATACCCAAGAGAGGCCTTATCATACAACAAAAGCATATGCTCTACGATGTTCATAGCAGCATTGTTTGTGATAGCCAGAACCTGGAAACAACCTAGATGCCCTTCAATGGAAGAATGGATGAAGAAAGTATGGAATATATACATATTAGAGTACTACTCAGCAGTAAGAACCAAGGACTTCTTGAATTTTGCATACAAATGGATGGAAATAGAAAACACTATCCTGAGTGGGGTAAGCCAGACCCAAAAAGAGGAACATGGGATGTACTCACTCATATTTGGTTTCTAGCCTTAAACCAAGGACATTGAGCCTATAATGAGTGATACTAGAGAAGCTAAATAAGGAGAACCCAAAGAAAAACATATAGGCATCCTCCTGAATATTAACCTTCAGCAGGCGATGAAAGGAGACAGAGACAGAGACCCACATTGGAGCACCGGACATAAATCTCAAGGTCCAAATCAGGAGCAGAAGGAGAGAGAGCACGAGCAAGGAACTCAGGACCGCAAGGGGTGCACCCATACACTGAGACAAAGGGGATGTTCTACTGAGAACTCACCAAGGCCAGCTGGCCTGGGTCTGGAAAAGCCTGGGATAAAACCGGACTCTCTGAACATAGCAGACAATGAGGACTACTGAGAACTCAAGAACAATGGCAATGGGTTTCTGATCCTACTGCACACGCTGACTTTGTGGGAGCCTAGGCAGTTTGGATGCTCAACTTACTAGACCTGGATGGAGGTGGGGTTCCTTGGACTTCCCACAGGACAGGGAACCCTGATTGCTTTTCGGGCTGAGGGGGGGACTTAATTGGGGGAGGGGGAGGGATATGGGAGGCGGTGGCGGGGAAGAGACAGAAATCTTTAATAAATAAATAAATTAAAAAATTTAAAAAAAAGTATTGCTAGTGGGTTTTACATTCTGTCTTTCAGGATATGGATCACAGACTGCTTAATTCCATACAATGTCCTCTTGTTAATCCCATAAATACCAGTGTGTTACATGGCATAGCAAATAGATAAATCAATTCCTTCATGTATGTTTATCCAGATATTCACATAGTGGCCTCTTTTGTGAGCACCGGGTTCCTGCACTGAGAAGACTAGCAGAGTTAGATGGCTAAATTGTCAGTAAGTAGAGGATAGCAGTAATTGCAGCAACTCCATATGTTATTTGTGCTTTAAAGAACTCAAGGTGGACATAAAATGGCTGTGATGGGGATTGTTGTAGGTGGGGTTCCCCCCAAAGGTCGGTTTCATCAGGTAGCATTTGACTCGAGTCCTGATTGACAAGAAGAAGAAGGGATATACAAGCCTTGTTGGTGGGCTTGTCCACATGGACCTCATTTGGTCTACGAGCAGAGGACAAGCCTAGAGGCTGGCGGACAGTGTAGTCATGTCGGTGTGAGGTGGAAAGGGTAGATGACTCTCATAGTCTTTCAGTTGTATTATGACTATGAAAGGAAGATTTGGAGAGAGTCACAATTTCACTCTTGTTGTTGTTATGTTATTGTGTGTAGAATGAACTGAGTAGAAACTGTTGCGAGAGTGGGTTGGAACAGCCATTATGATCAACAGGAGCCATGCAGCTGCAGTGTGTAGAGAGTGGGACCTTTGGCCATGGCTGCTGTTGGCAGGGCAGTGACTGTGCATGGGGCTTATGGGGAAGAGGCGGGGCAAAAATTCCTGGGCTTTTCTGGCTCCATGTCCACATAGTGGTGCTGTTTTCTGATAACAGTTGTTTCTTGTATTTTTGAGACATTCCCTGGATGGTTTGGAAACCCAATGACCCTTATCGTGAAACTTGGTGATTTAATGACACACATCAGTTGATGAAGAAGCTTCTCTCATCTCTCCAGCAATACTTGCTCACCTTAGTGACACCTGGAAGTGTCATACAATGTTCACCTCCCAGAGGAGTAGTAGTAATGGCACTAGTGGTAAAGGTAGTAGTAGTGATAGTGGTGGTGGTATTGGTGGTGGTGGTGATGGTGGTGGTTGTGGTGGTGTTAGTGGTGGTGATGGTGTTAGTGGTGGTGGTGGTGGTGGTGGTGGTGGTGGTGGTGGTGGTGGTGATGGTGGTGGTAATGGTGGTGGTGTTAGTGGTGGTGGTGGTGGTGCTGGTGGTGATGGTGGTGGTGGTGATGGTGGTGGTGGTGGTGGTGGTGGTGGTGGTGGTGGTGGTGATGGTGGTGATGGTGGTGGTGGTGGTGATGGTGGTGGTAATGGTGGTGGTGGTGGTAATGGTGGTGGTGTTAGTGGTGGTGGTGGTGGTAATTTTGGTGGTGGTGTTAGTGGTGGTGGTGGTGGTGGTGATGATGGTGGTGGTGATGATTTTGGTGGTGGTATTAGTGGTGGTGGTGGTGATGATGGTGGTGGTGGTTGTGGTGGTAGTGATGGTGGTGGTAATGGTGGTGGTGGTGATGGTGGTGGTGCTAATGGTGGTGTTGGTAATGGTGGTGGTGTTAGTGGTAATGGTGGTGGTGGTGATGGTGGTGGTGGTGTTAGTGGTGGTGATGGTGTTAGTTGTGGTGGTGGTGGTGGTAGTGGTGGTGGTGGTGGTGGTTGTAGTTTCACCTCTGGGACCTCTGAACTCGCCAACCATGGGATCATGATCAGATTTATAGTACTAGGCAAGTGTTTCCTCCTGTGGAGTGGGCCTTAAATTGAAACATAAAGTTACTTGGTTACCTCTGTGATATTCATGCCACTGTTGACCCATGGGTATATCTTGCCATGTTGGCCATTATTGTAGTTCACAGAGGAATAAGAACATTGACAACTTTCCTCCACTCAATAGCCTGGTAGTATCTTCTGGTAATAGGAAAACTAGGTAATAGGAAGGAAGGTTTCTGGTCAGTGTCAACTTGATTTCTCCATACCCTGTGGCCAACGTGTGTGGTGTCTTAAGCAATAGGAATCAAGAGCAATGACAATAGGAAACAAGATCAAAACAATACCTGCATTGTTTTGGGGGATCACTGGAACAGCCCTGACCAACAGCTGGAGGGGGTGTTCCACACTTGGCACTGGGCTTTTTAATAATCCATGGCTTCTGGGAGAAGCATCATCCCTTTCGTCAGGTAACTCCAATTAAATTCATATATATTATAAAATAGTAGGTTTGGCTACTACTATCACATCTGGTCTTTAATTCGGTCTGTAAGAGAAAATATTCCACATCTCCCTGATAAGTCTGACTTGCTGCACTCAAGTGAAGATCTCCATTTTAACACGGACTTTTTAGTCTTTTCCAAATTCTTCCTGATGCGATAGGTCACTGTGCACTTTTCTGTTGCATTCCTGGCCCCAAATCTGGAATCAGCCATTTTCCCCAGGCATCTTTGAGGGGGCAGTTTTTTTAGTGTACTCAATCTGAGCAATGGAGTTGTTGGTGATAAGTAGTTGATTGGAATCAGTGCATGGAATGAGTACTTCTGCATCTTCGAGAGCATAAATGTCAGCCTCTGTCCTGGTTTCTTCCAGGGCACTCTATAGGAGATCATTTTCTTTTCTTGGGGGGCGCTCAACTATCCAGTGTTTCAAAGCACAAGCATACATATTTTATCAATTCTCCCACTCACAATAAAGGTGTGCACTCTCTGTTCCCAATGCACCTTTCTGAATTGATGAAAATGCTCTGCATCTGCACTGCCCAGCCCAGGAAGCTCTAGCTGTCTGTGGCTGTTGGCCACTGGAAATCTGAGCAGTGCTGAAGGTGACACTTATAATTATGATTAAATTTTGTTTGTTAAAGCTGACTTTATTTATTTTAAATAGGGTTATATAATTTATAAACCTCCATGTGCCGCATGTAACTGAGGAAAACATTAGGCAGATAACCCTGGCCTCATTTCTTCACCTTGTGTTGTGTATTCACAATATATCCTGGAGATCACTCTATAATTATAATCATGGACTTCATGTTGCCTTCTTAAAAATTATTTTGTTTGTTTTGAGATAGAATCTCAGTATATAAGTCAGGTAAAACTTGAGCTCACTATGTAGCTCAGGATAGCCTCAAAACGACTATTCTCTTGTCTTTACCATCAGCCTGTTGGCATCACAGATGCATACCATCATACCTGGCTAAGCACATGCGTACCTAGTCATTTGAGTGGTAGATACACCTGAGATCATGCTGTCCCTCTTTCCTTCCCACAGATGTTTTTCATAGTTCTGCTCTTGGAGTTCTACATTGTTGCTCTGTCAGATTCTTTGTGTCCCCTTCCGTGTTCTTTGGGATGGATCCTTAGAAGAAAGACCCCTGGTCCCAGAATGCACGCTTGTGGTTTTCACTAGCATAAGATCCATCCATAGGCTTGGAGAACAGTTGCATTCTCTCCAGCAATGGAGAAGAGTGTCTTTTTGCTCACAGACTACCCACGGGGAGAGCTGAGAGGAGGTGACTGCTATGTGAGAAACCTGTGGTGAGCATTTCCTGAAATCAGGAGAGTGACATGCTCAGACTGGACCCTCTGCCTGTCTTTGTCTTTGAAGATGTGGTTCCTCTTCCTCTCTGAGTCCTGTGGCTCTGGTTCTAGGCCCACAGTGTGGGAAAGGGAAGTCACGTGCTTGGTGTAACCTCAATGACCTCCTTAAACAAATTGCTTTCTTATAGATCATCCATACATGTTAACTGCACTATCAAATGGAAGCAGAATCAGAAAAAAATCTACTCCGCACCGAGGATAACTTCCAAGACAGACACCACACAAGGTTTATTCTCCCTCCCCTCTGTAAGGGAGATATAGCCAGGAGAAGAGTGGGGCCTGATAGCGAAGACTGTGGGAAGGATGGGCCAAATTTTCCTTGGTTTCCAAGGCAGCATTTGTTTTTCTACATAGGGAGTACATGGAATTTCTCCTCCAGCAATGTATGGGCTTTTCTTCTGTCACATTTTCCATTTAAATGGGTGTAGCATAGAGACATCTCAGTCATTAAGCTTTCCCTTCTAGAGTATGAAGTCCAGAATTACCCCAAGACATATGTTGGGGCATCAATGTAAACTATTGCACACACATGGAAATTAGAGAAAATAAAAAGCAATTCTACTTTCTAACACTAGAAGAATATAGACAACATCTACTAAAATTGGGTGACTTGCATATTTTGGCCAATTGGAAACATACATGCATTCTTTTATGGCAGGGTTGGTACATGCACACGGAAGAACCAAGACTGTGGAATTCTTGGCCCATCTGTTGGCTCACCAGGCAAAGGTGCTTACAGCCCAGCCCAACGAGTTTGAGGCCTGGAAGCTACTTGGTGGAAGAAAAGAGCCAACTCCTGTAAATTGTCCTCTGATCTTGAACACGCTACATACCACCACAATAAATATATACAATAAATTCTTGTTAAAGCTATGAATTTTTCTACTGCTTAAGGAAGCAGTCCCTCTTCTCCCGCTGTCCACACTGCTCAGGGCAGAGGTGACCATGTTCCCAGTTTCCCTAGAGCCTTTCCTTCGGGAACCCTGACCCTGAGGCGGTGTTTCACAATGTTCCTTCCATCCCTGCTCTTGCAGGGTGAGGTAAGTGTCCAGGTGGCCGCAGAAATGGGAAGAGTCTGGTCCTCCCAGTTGCTGAGATGAGCAGCCTCTCTTGCCACACAACCTCCACAAGAGGAAGCAGCAGATGAGATTAAGAAAAAACAGGGGGAAAACGTGGCAGGAACCTTCAGTATTCCTTCCACACCAGGTGACAGGCGGGCTTGGAGTCCAGCCCTCTAAAAAATGTCAGAAAGCTCTGGAATTCATGGACTTCCCTGAGCTATGTGGTAGCAGGCCTCACTATGTTTACAGTGGAAAATCCCCACCAGTAGTGTGGGAGCGTAATAGAGACAGTGAGTTTGTATGTGCAGGGGCTCTGGATTGGGGTATGTGATAGGAAACAGTCCTGCTGTTCCCACATGGATCAGGAGATGTCTCCTGACTCCATTTTTAACAGATTATTTTATCACCATGAAATGGCATCTTTCAAAATTTTTTAAATGCTTTTTTTGTTGTTGTTGTTAATGAACAGAAACAAAACTTTTCCTCAAAATATAACAGGACAGGGAAAAACTTTTCCCAATTTTCATTGGTTGTCTTTGCCTTTAGATTTACTTTAATCCTGGGGAGGAGGGCTATGTATGTGAATGTCAGTGTCCAGCAGTGTTGGATCCCGGAGGCTGGAGTTGCACATGGTTTGAGCTTCCTGTCATCGGTGCTGGGATTTGAACTCAGGTCCTCTGGGGAAGCAAGTATCGCTCCTAACCAATGAACCATCTACTGCCTCAGCTCCCCAAGGGTTAAGGTTAGGGTTAGGGTAAGGTCCTTCTATGTACCATATAGTATGTGAAGGATTGCAATTCTGTAAAAATCCCTCGGCTCATTTGAGAGATAATCACTGGAAATGTAATTTCTCAAAAGCTTTCCTATTATGTCCAGAAGATGCCACCAACCAGAGCGTACTGATTTTTCTGTTACCCCGAATGCATGGATCCTTGAATCCCCGACAGCCACCCCAGTTCTCATGGCTATAGACCAACTGTCTAGACGGCTTGTGATCCTGCCATTCTGACATGAATCATCAGATGTTACCTGCCTCCACTGGAGGGTGGGGTTGAGACGGGGTGTCTCTGTAGTTTTGGAGCCCTCCTGGAACTAGCTCTTGTAGACCAGGCTGGCCTTGAGCTCACAGAGATCCACCTGCCTCTACCTCCCGAGTGTTGGGATTAAAGGTGTGCGCCACCACTGCCCAGCCACTTGCCTCCAATTTTAACAGATTATTTTTCTCGCCATGGACCATCTATCTCTCCAGCTCCCCAACGGTGGCGTACATAGTTAACTTACTTCAGTGCATTAGGAATTTATTATGGTGGTAGCCTGTCTGCATGCGCCACCATCTCATTCTATAGCTGCTTCTTACAAAAGGAAATTCCCCTGTGGATATTTGTGCCCACTCACAAGAAATGACTAAAGGACACTTCCTTTTACCAGTGGGCCTGATTCTTCAAGCATCTTGACAATTCAAATCTCCGAGTTTCCCGTTTTAGTTAGTTGCACGATGTTTTCATTTGCCCCAAGTCAGCTAAGCACCCGAAGAGAACACCTGTCTGTGCATGTCTGAGAAATTGATGAGTTCCACAAAACTCTGGCTATGTGCACATCTGTTATCCTGGTATAATGACTCAGACTGTATCTTAGAAGCAACTGCAGAATTGGAAGGGAAACCTTACTGGCCAAGTTGTGTTCATGCTACCCCTATAAGAGCACAAAGTTGGGAGAAGGTCACCTTATGCTAAAAAAGAGAGAAATTTCCCACATCCTCTTTGCAGAAAATTGGGGAAGCATCAATGTGGGATAAAAGGGAAGCTTTACAGCATAGACCATCCCAGGGATATGCGCCTGGCAAACACAGAGCTCAAATCTCTTGGAGTCTGGAGGTGGTGTGGAGGTTTGAATAAGAATGTTCCCCATAGGCTCATGTATCTGAATGCTTAGTCTCCAGGGAGGGGCACTCTTTGAGAAGGCTTAGATGATGTGGTGTCCTTGTTGGAGTAGATGTGGCATCATTGAAGGAAGTGTGCCACTGGGGGTGGGCTTTGAATTTCAAAATCCCATGCCAAGCCCAGTGTCAGCCTCTCTCTCCCTGTGGATCAGGTAATAGAACTCTCAGCTACTTCTCCAACACCATGTCTGCCTGTGTGCCACCATGCTCCCTGCCGTGATGGTAACAGACCAACCTCAGAAACTATAAGCAAGGGACGTGAATGCTTTCTTTGATAAGAGTGGCCTTGCTCATGGTGTCTCTTCACAGCAATAGAACAGTGACCAAGACAGATGGTGTTTCATAAATTCCTGTGTGCTCAAGGTCTTTACAGTTTTAGTATACACATGTTTGTCCATGAAGAGGGCCAAAGGGGGACTACTGTTTTCTGAAGAGCACATTATTTTAGACAAGTAACTGGAATGGCCTCCTGCTCTGCCCAAATGTCCCACAGTAGTCTCTTGTATTAATGACTGACATCTTGGAACAGATTCTAGTCAAGGCACTTATGAGTATTCAACCAGCCCCAATTCTCCCTTTGCAGCTGCTGATGGGGCAGAGGAAATCCCTTACATGACAGTGGTAGTTTGAATGAGGATGGTCCCCGTAAGCTCCTATGGTTAATGTTTCAGTGGTGAATAATTTAAGAAAGATTAGGATGTGTGTCCTTTTTGGACAAGGCGTGTCACTGGGTGTGAGTTCTGATGACTCAAAAGAACTCTGCCTCCAAGGGGAACCCTCATCCATTGCTGGTGGGAATGCAATCTTGTGCAACCACTTTGGAAATCGGTGTTTCGGTTTCTCAGGAAATTCGGGATCAACTTACCCCTGGACCCAGCAATACCACTCCTGGGAATATACCCAAGAGATGCCCTATCATATGACAAGAGCATTTGTTCAACTATGTTTATAGCAGTATTATTTGTAATAGCCAGAACCTGGAAACAACCTAGATGCCCTTCAATGGAAGAATGGATGAAGAAAGTGTGGAATATCTACACATTAGAGTACTATGCTGCGGTAAAAAAACAATGACTTCTCAAATTTTGCATGCAAATGGATGGAAATAGAAAACACTATCCTGAGTGAGGTAACCCAGAGCCAAAAAGAGGAACATGGGATGTACTCACTCATAATTGGTTTCTAGCCATAAACAAGGGTCACGGAGTCTACAATTGGTGATACCAAAGAAGCTAAGTAAGAAGGTGAACCAAAGGAAAAGCATATAGATGTCCTCTTGGCTATGGGAAGTAGACAAAATTGCCGGGGAGACAATTGAGATCTTGGGGGTGGGGTGGGATGGGGGTAAGGGGAGATGGGGAGAGAGGGGGATAGGGGGAGAATGGGGGGAGCTTGGGGAAGGGGGAGGATTGGGATGAAGGAAGGTTGGATGGGGGAGCACGGAAGCACGGTTCTTAGTTAAGGGAGCCACCTTAGGGTTGGCAAGAGACTTGAACCTAGAGTGGCTCCCAGATGCCCAAGCCGAGGTCCCCAGTTAGTTCCTTGGGCAGCTGAGGATGAGGAACCTGAAATGACCCTATCCTATAGCAATACTGACGAATATCTTGCATATCATCATAGAACCTTCATCTGGTGATGGATGGAGACAGAGATAGAGACCCACACTGGAGCACTGGACTGAGCTCCCAAGGTCCCGATGAGGAGCAGAAGGAGGGAGAACATGAGCAAAGAAGTCGGGACCACGAGGAGAGCACCCACCCACTGAGACAGTGGAGCTGATCTACTGGGAGCTCACCTAGACCAGCTGGACTGTGACTGAAAAAGCATGGGATAAAACTGGACTCTCTGAGCATGGCGAACAATGAGGGCTGATGAGAACCCAAGGACAATGGCACGGGGTTTTGAACCTACGTAATGTGCTGGCTTTGTGGGAGCCTAGCCAGTTTGGATGTTCACCTTCCTAGAAATGGACGGAGGGGGGAGGACCTAGGACTTACCGCAGGGCAGGGAAATCTGACTGCTCTTTGGGCTGGAGAGGGAGGGGGAGAGGAGTGGGAGGAGGGGGAGAAGGGTGGGAGGAGAGGGAGAAGGGTGGGAGGAGGGGGAGGGAAATGGGAGGCTGGGAGGAGGAGGAAATTTGTTTTTTTTTTCTTTTCTCAATAAAAAAAATAAAATAAAATAAAAAAAAGACCTCTGCCTCCTGCCTGTGATCAGGATGTAAACTCTCAGTTACTGCTACGGTGTCCTGCCAGGCTGCCTGCTGCCATGCTGCCCACAGTGATGGTACTGGACTAACCCTCTGACACTGAAAGCAAGCTCCCAATTTAATGCTTTGTTCTGTAAATTCCCTTCAGCACAGCGCCTTTTCCCAGCAATAGAACAGTAGCTCAGTCAATGTCCTGTGGCTGTCAAGGGACTTGCAGTTCCTGCCTCTTTTCTTCTGTGTTATCTCTTCTTGTAGGGCACAGGGGATAATTTCTATTTCAATATCAAATTAGTGGCTACAAAATGATGGTGAGGTAAAGGAAATACTTTGGAGATCTTCCTGCAATAGAGAAGGGAACCCAAGTTTGTTCTACATCGTAAGGGTGAATACATATTACATCTGAGTCATATGCAGAGCATATTCATAGAAAAGTACATGGCAACCACACCACAAACACCGTGGAAACATACTTGGCTACCACACCACAAACACCAGGTTGCTCTTGGAAGTCCCCAGCAGGCATGGTGCAACACAATTGCAGTGACTGACCAGGATACAACTTGCCTGGCAGGCAGCGATCTGGGGACTGTACCACAGCCTCCTGGAGAGGGGATGGAAAGTCTAGGAAATCCATCCATCCCAGAGTCAGGGGATTCAAGGTGCCCACCACATTCATATTCTCTACAGAGCACCACTCTGTATCCCGTGTGCACTGCCCACTTTACACTCAGGGAGGATGAAGTGAGTTGTGGAGCACTACAGTTGCTGCAATCCATAAATGGAACTGCTCTATACGTGTGCCAGCTTTCCAAACACACTAAAAACGCATTGCTATTCCATAAAACATCAGCCCTTTTGAAGAAAATAAATGTAGGCATGTAGTTTGAATGCCACCTCCTGGCCATAATGGGAACTACATCAGTGAGAGTCTTGGGCCCAGTGGAGTCTATGTTTGGATGGGAGGGAACATTGGCTGTGACCTGGACTTGAAGGGACCTTAGATAAGATAAGGCAGTGTTTTTTCACTTCATTATGATTTCCTGTCACATAATACTTGACATCTTAGGTATATCAAATGTAAACCCGAGATTGGAGACCAATCCCAGTCTAAGGCTAAGATAAAGCAGCCTCATTAGATAGAGATGGTGGAGCTCTGTGTGCAAACACACACACACATATGCACACCACACACACACACACACACACACACACACACACACACACCACACACACACACAGAGGCATGCACACAGCATCAAAATAGATTACATTCGTCCTTACTGGTCCAGAAACTGAACAAAATGACTACTTCTCCTGAAGTATGGAAGGTGTATAATCCTTTATCCAAAGTGCGATTGTGGGTTCGTGCATGCCTGTGAATGCGTGAGCAATTGTGTGTGTGTGTGTTTGTGTGTGTGCGCGCGCGTGAGGTCAGGGGACAGAAGACAGCCTCCGGTGTTGTACCTCAGGTGCCATCCCCCTGAAGTTTTTCTTAGACAAGGTTTCCAACTGGCCTGGAACAAGCAAGGCAGGCTGGGTTGGCTGGGCAGCACACTCCAGGGAAAGCTTGCCTCCACCTTCACACACAAGCATGTCCCACCACACCTACTACTTTTCCTGCTGTAGTTTATCTTCATTTTCTTGATGATGCTCTCTGTGAATGACACTCAGGGCCTCATGCCCACAAGGCCAGCAATTTATTGATTTAGCTGTCTCCCCAGCCCCACTTTTACCACCCGAGCACAAGCATTTTTCTCAGTTTACACTTTAAAGTACTTTCCTTCCTGGATACGAAATTTGAAACACCACAGGAAAGCACATGTACTACCATAAGGAAATCTGTGTCTGTCGCTGGGCTGATTCCTACCCCTAAGGCACAGGGCTGTCTGCAGGGAAATCTCCTGAGAGTGAGCAATCTGAGTACAGTCCAAGCCACCATTTTCTATACGCCTTGCTGTATGTGGTGGTGAGGAAGTTGCCTTCCCATTTAGGGGATGGTAATCTTTAAAATGTCTGGGCCAGGGGCGTACATTGCTGTGCCTCATATCCGGGGAAAGAGGATGGCTTCCCATGCCAGAACTAAGCTGAAACTTTACAACAGTGAATGGAATGATAATAGTCCTGCTAACTACTTTGTGTGTTTAGTGCAGAGTCTCAGAGAAGCCCAGCCCAGCCTGGGACTCTTGCCCTTCCTCCCTCAGCCTTCAGAGTGCTGCTGGTCTTCCAAGCTTAGCACACTGCCACAGCTCAAGTATTCATTTTAATGTAAACACATTCTTAATGCTACTGTTTTCTTCTCGGCCCAGTAACATTTTCATTCCATTTCTACATGTATATGGTTGAATTCCCAAGAAATAAGTAATTTTATCATTGATTTCCCTGCAAAAATTTATTTTATAATGATCCACATCTCTTGAAAAACCATGAATTCTAAGATTGCTATTTTAGGAAATTTAGCATTGACGAGATATTTTAGGTTTTTGCTTGGTTTTCATTGTTAGTTAGGGCCTCTCTATGCTATTCAGGCTGTTCTGAAACTTTTTAGCACTAATGATCGATCGTGTAACCCCAGTGTTCAAATAGCTGGAAGTGCACGCATTTGCCACCTAACGCTGATGAAAACTGTTCTCAATACTGCCTGGCATTTGACCATTTTTCTTCATTGTTTCACAACAATTATTTTAATTTGTACATAATTTTAAAATGTACATAACTTAATAATAATTACGTTGTGTATATTCCTATGTGTATGTACACATGAATTCCTGTGCCTCCAAAGGTCAGGAGAGGTCATACCTTCCTGGAGCTGAGGTATGGTCCTTCAAGGATGTTGGAAATGGATGCTGGAAACTACCTTGGATCCTCAGCAACAATAGAATGCACTCTGAACCACTGAGTCATCTCCCCTGCCAGACTGTAGACTGTTAGATTCCGTTAGCCTTTATAATGTTCATATTTTAAATTCCACTGATGCTTCTTTTATTTTCTTGTTTAGATTTTAGTTATACTTTTAATTATGTCTGTCTGTCTGTCTGTGGTATGCACATGATTGGCAGAGGCATTGACTCCTGATGGGGCTAGAGTTAAAGGCAGTTGTGAGCTATCTGCCATGGGGGCTGGGAGCCATACTCTCATAAACAGTAATGACTCTCTTGTCTCTTTCCTCCTCCCTCTACGCCTTGAGTGCTGGTATTACAGGTGAGGGTGAACATGCCCAGAGGGTCAAAGAACACAGAGCAATTTCCATTCTAGGCAATCATTCTGCCACGAGAGCTATGTCGCCAGTCCCCATACTGTGGCTTTTTAAATTCACCAGTGATTTCTTTTCATGGTATAGCATTCTCATTGAACAGCTACCAGAGAAATCAAGAATATAGCTGGGAATGTGTGCACAGCCAGGGGAGCAATAGCAGTGTCTAGGGACCACTTTTAAAAATCCCCAAATGTGCTCCCACCACATTTGTGAAGAGCTTGGGACAGGGCCGTCAGATGCTGGGCAGATCTAAGTGCTGTAGCATCCTCGAGTCCAGCCTCTGGCAAGGACATCCTGTTCCCGAGAGCAAGTCTCCTGCCAGCAAACCTACCTTACATGCCCAGCTTCCCAAAGGTCAGCAACAAGGGACTAGAGGCTGTTGTTGTACTGTCTGTGGATGTGTGTGCAAAGCCAACGACCCAGACCCTGCAGAAGAATCACAAAACAGGAAAAAGGTTGGTCAAAGAATCAGACACATCCTTAAGCTCAGTGCTGAAGACATAAAAAAAGAAAATTTGGAAATATAGCATAGTGTGTGGAAATAGAAATGACGGAGAAAGAAGAACAGGATTTCCCTTGCACGGAGATGTGAGTGTATGTGTCCTGATGTGGGGCTGTGCCTCCCTAGGAGTATGGGGACAATGATGAAGGGATCCCAGAGATATCTGAGAAGCCGGATTCTGTGTTTGGATGTCTGTACAGCAATGGTTCTCAGCCTTCCTATGCTGTGACGTGACTCTTTTTTTTTTAAATATTTATTTATTATGTATACAATATTCTGTCTGTGTGTATGCCTGAAGGCCAGAAGAGGGCGCCAGACCTCTTTACAGATGGTTGTGAGCCACCATGTGGTTGCTGGGAATTGAACTCAGGACCTTTGAAAGAGCAGGCAATGCTCTTAACCACTGAGCCATCTCTCCAGCCCCCTGTGACATGACTCTTAATACAGTCCCTCATGCGTGGTGATCCCAACCAGAAAATTATTTCTGTTGCTTCATCATCGCTGTAAAGTTGTTACAGGTAAGAATCACAATGGAAATAGTTTTGGAGATAGACGTTTGCTGAAGGGGTCAAGTCACAGGTTGAACCACTTTTCTAGAGTCAGAGATATGTGGTACCTTCCTAGCCCCAGCAACTTTGGTTCCCTGAGCCAGGATGTCCTGGACCCATTTTCCAAACACAGGCTGGGAATTTCTGTGAGGAGAAAACAGAGTGAGACCCTCTGCTCTGAGCTGTGCTTCCCACTCTGTGAATTGAGAGCATCACACTGCTCATGTGCTAATTTGGGGGTCTTTAGTGATAATACCTGCTTTAAATACCAGTCACAAGTTCCTGCATATGTGACAGACTAATGTTGATATATGCAATTGGAATTACAGGCTGGCCTTGAACTCAGACATCCAACTGCCTCTGTCTTGTGAATGTTTGCTCCGTGCCCAGATGTCAAAAATACGCATTTCTAAAGGCAGTCTTCTTCTGGAGAAAGAATAGGGACAAGCAGTTGCTACAGAATTTAGAGACTGATTTCACTTCAACTCTGCCTAAAACCTACTCACTTCCTTCATCTGTAAACCTACCAAGAGCAGTACATGCTGTAGAACAGCCATTTTCAAAAATACACTGAATTTTGTGTTCACTTTTTATGAGACAAATGTTAGATTCTTATTCTGTTGGAAATTATGCTACAGTTAGCTGTACTTAGAAAACTTTACATCTGAAAATTATTCATCAGCAACTCGTTATCAAATTGTTAAGTTTTACAATGACTAGATTGGGTATTCAAACTATCCTGTGTCAATACACGTGGAATAACTGATGTCAGTAAATGGAAGCACCGTGTCTCCATGTGGTCAGACAAATCCAGAGATGTTAGAGCAATGTCTCCACAAGGAAAATGCACAGCGCATCCAGGTGCTATCTGCCCTCTCCCAGACAAGGCTGCACAGGGCAGCTCTCCTGCTGATCACTGCAGCATGGCTTCATCCCTCTTTCATACCTCCATCCCTCCCCTGTCTTCGGAACCATCTCCACTGTCTCCACACACTACCTCATCCCGCCCTCCCCAGGCCTTTCTCTGTTCAGTGCCAAGTCACCTTCTACCAAAAGGAAACATATCATGACAATTCCATAACTCACCTTCCACACAGATCATATAATCCAAATGTCATACACAGCTGACAATGACAACATTTTACTTTCTGTCCTATCCCCAAACAGTGTCCACGTTGTCTTCAAGGTTCTGGCAACTAGCCTTGTTCTCTGCTCTTAGATCCACTGTTCTCCATGGAAGCAAGCACGCCCACAACTTGGTTTGTGCACGGTCTTGCTTCTATTTGCCATTCAGGACTCAGATCACATGCTAACTTCTGAAACCTTTGGGGGTAACATCACATACGACAATCCCCATCACAACTATTTCCTGTCCCCTTTATGATCTTTAAAGCGCCAATAATACACGGAATTGCTGTGATTACTGATTTCTTCTGCTTACTGACAGTTTGCCTATCTAACACGATATACAAGGACCCGTGCTAGTCTACACAGTGCAGGAACAAGGTGTTCACTAAAGAGGCCACTATGTGAATATCTGGATAAACGTACACGAAGGAATTGATTTGTCTATTTGATATGCCATGCAACACAGTGGTATTTAAGGCAGTAACAAGAGAACATGGCATGGACTTAAGCAGTCTGTGACTTCATATCCTGGAAGACAGAATATCAAACACACTAGCAATACGTTTTAACATGGACAGCCATCAGAAAGAAGTGGCTATGCCACACTCACTTCCTAGGGTTTGAATCAGTGTCTGCTGTGGACCCAGATATCTACCATTTTAATAAGCATGATTCAGTGTCTGTTGTGGATCCAGATTTCTACCATCTTAATAAGCAATCCCTCCAAATGTGATGCAGTCATGCATGGCCCATTCGGGGAAATGGTCTGATGGGGATTGCTTCCATTTCAGTCCTGGTCATTTAAAGGGACCCCTACAGGGTTCAGTCATCTGGGGAGTCTATGAATGCCAGTGTTTCACAGTGTGCTGCTCTTTGCTGCGACCTGCTCAACAGGATGTGTTCCTACAAGGCATCACAGACCAGCTGCTGGTCACACAGATGGGAAGAGAAAAGGAAATGACTCACCTGGTGAGTCCCACATGATCTTGTCACTCTACTGTACTGAATATAAGGATGGAGTAGTCTGTCTGCATCCAGTCAAGTCAAAGATGTGCAGTGACATCTTCCTTTTCTTTGTTCATTTCACAGACCCTTTATACACAGCCATGTACACATCACACACACACACACACACACACACACACACACTCACATTGGTGGCAATGATGACTCACATACTGGAAACAAGGGCTCATGTCAGCTTCTTGTCAACATTCTGCGTGTTCTCTCTGCAGGTCTGCTGTTCTTCTCATAGAAGAGACCTGACATTGATAGACAGAGGACACAAAGTATCACTGACAAGAAGCATTTGCTTTTGGCTTTCTTCCCAGGGGTGGTCAGATAATCCAGAATTCTAGACAGATAACAAATGAAGAGCAGGTCCACTTGAATGTACTCCCACGGGCATGTTATGGGATAATTTAAGCATCACAGTATATAATGATGACAAAGGAGTACTCCTTTAAGAAATGGGTGTTTCTTAGTAGACACAAACGCATGAGTAAATCCATTAATAAACAAAAGATAAAAGGGAAACTTTACTCAAAGACAAGCAATGCTTGTATACTAGTAACTGCACAGGGAAGTAGGTATCAGAGCAACACTTAGCAGGCGTCATGGTTATAATAAACATGGAAAGAACCATACATAAAACACCCCCTCTGTACAAGTCCACAGCAACACTGCTAAAATCTGCATGACTGGATGGGAAAACAAGAGGGAAAACACACGAGTACTAACCTTTTCCTTTTTGTGTTGGGGAAAATAATATTAGATATTTTGAAAATAATTACCTAAGTATTCTTCATAATACAAACCTTTCTGGAGTTACACATACATACCTAACTCTTCACATGTATCCCCTTCTTTCTCTCCACCGTGATCTCAGCACCTCCCTGATGGAGCTAGCTGGGAGGTAAAGGACTATCTCTATGATTCCAAAGATGCCATTGGGGCAAACCTTTGACCTGTGGCTGCCTTAGAAATTTTCCCCCAAACTGGGTGTTGGACATTTGTTTCTGTTCTCATAATTCACTTGCAACTTCAAAGTACTGAATTTTAAACACAGCAAATATATGTTAGCATCAAAGACATTTTCATCATAGAGAATGTAATTAAATATTTTAACCTAAAAGATTCATCAATAACTCTGTCTAAATTTAACACAGACAGCTGACCACAGTGAAATGAATGTGTGGAAGCTGTAATTTAAAATCCCTGTCACTGGAGATAGCATCAGGAAATATGAAATAATTAGGAAAACTCTGCCCACTTCTCTGTAGTGCCTAGACACTGAATGGGACAACTCATTGCTGAGAGTAAAGATGTATAGATTCATCGACTGTGGCGATATTTTGTTTCTTCCATGACAATAAAGCTTGCCTGAGAATCAGTGTGTGCAGATAGCCACTAGTTAGCCACAGAAGACAGGCAGTGTTGGAACTCACCTTTCCCAACACTTAAGAAACAGAACTCTGTGAGTTCAAGGCCATCCTGGGCTACATTAGATTGATCCAGTCTAAAAGAGAAACAGAGTCAGGCAGTGGTGACTCACATCTTTCATCAAAGTGCTTTGGTGTCACACACCTTTAATCCCAGCACGAGGGAGATGGAGAATGAAAGGAATGTGGCTGGGAAAAGAGAGGAATATAAGGTGGGAGGAGATAGGAGATCCAGGCAGTCAGTCTGAGGTCTTGTAGAGACAGGATGCTCCATTTGGTCTGAGGGTTTTGTTGAGGAAAGAACTAGTGTCTGGCTGCTCTGCTGTTCTGATCTTATAGCTCCAACCACTTAATATCTGACTCCAGATTTTATTATTAAGACCAATTAGAACTCACGCTACAATCATCTTCATGTGATGGAATATACAGGTGTCTGTTCTCCTCATACAGTCCTATAGATCCAGTGCAATACCAACAGAACTCTAACAGACTTTTCATAAACTAATGGGCTTAATCTGAAACTCACAGTGAATATGAAAAACCCCAGCTTGAAACAACCTTATAAAGGAACAAACTTGGAGGATGAACACATGATTTCCAGACTCCTTATAAACATAGAGAAATGTAGACAGTGTGCCTGATTGGAAATGACAATAAGACAGAAAAGAATATGAAGGGGACAGAAGAGTCACACATGTGTAGGGGACACCTTTAGCAAAGACACAAAGACACTTCAGTGAACAAAACATATGCTCTTCACGAGGTTTTCTGGGACTCTTGGTGGTGGTAGGGAGGTACAGCCCAGCACAGTGACCAGCAGCCTGAGGATAACCCTGTCCCTTTGATGACCTTGACCCTGGTAAAGATGAATCTAGGATGCAGTAAAGAATTTCAGAAACAGCCAGGATGAAGCAAAGGTTGTGAGCTTATTAATCCTGTGGATAGAAGCTCACACAGAATTAGGATGGCTCCTGCATGATGGCCTGAGAGTGGACTGGAGAGAGACTTGAGATTAGGTGTCATTGCAAAGGGTATGTGAGGTGGGCAGGGAGGGAGGTACAGTGGGAGAGGGAGAAATGGGAGGATTTTTATGGCTCTAAAGTTACATTGCTGAAAGAATGTAATTCAGAAAATTTCAAGATTAAATTACATTAAAGCCTATATTCAGGTTTTTAAATTAACTATAAGAATATTTTTACTCTTTAAATGGGTTCTATTTTTCCATTAGGAAAAAATATTCAATAGGTAATTAAAAAGTAAAAAATGAAAATAAAAAGCAATGCTTTTAAATGTGCTTATTCCTTTTAAAGTTTCTTTCAGTAAATTAAATTGTAAGGTGATTATGTGACTTAGGCGATAGAATAGAGTGCTATCATCATCCATCTCAAGGCTACAAGTATTCTGCCCCTAAGAAAGCATAACTGCGTTTTTTATTTTCTGCTTTTGAATGCTTTTCCACAGAGAAGTCTGTGCACCACGTGAGTACCTAAAGCCCACAGAGGGTACCAGACTTTATGAGATCTCTCGGAACTGGAGTTACAGACAGTTGTGAACCATCGGGTAGGTGTTGGGTATCAACCCTGAATCCTCTGGAAGACATCTAGTGATATAAAAGAATGAACCCTATCTTCAGACTCTAGTTTATTTGTTGTTATTTTTAAACATTATTTGGGATGTCTTTATGAATGATTGCATCATATCTGCAGGTAATTTTGGCTCTATCAGTTGAGTTGAGGTTTCTTGAATGTCAAAAAAAAATGTAAAAATGATTACAGGGTGAGGGGCTGTGTGTTCCCTCTCATATCCCCTTCAATGCCCTGTCTTTCTGTCTTATTTTGGGACAAACAGACCTCCCCATGCACAAATATGAATATAGACAAACGTATATCGCAGGATACAAAAGTCAATCTAGAGTGAACAAATGATCTACACAGGACTAGGGAGACATCTCAGAAGTTAAGAGTGCCTTTTGCTATTGCAGAGGACCTGACTTCAGTTTCCAGCACCCAGTTCCAGTCTCTGAGCAACAGTGACAGGAACCCCAATCTTCACCCTTCTTTAGTGAAGAAGGGTTAATATTTTAAATTAAAATGAGTTTTGTGTCCCAAAGATTAAAACAATTGTTTAGTCTGCACCTTAGCTCCAAAGCAAACCAGAATTCAAGCTGCAGAAGCTGTTTAGCATTTGTGCTCCAGGGCAGGTGGGATTTCTGAGTGAGGTGAGCTGGATTCAGCTATCTGGAGCACATCCTGGCACTTATCTCAGCCGGGTCTCCCTGACTCTCTAGAGGCAGTATGACACCCTGCAGAGTGGAGCAGCAGGTTCTGTTATCAGGCACTCCTCTCCTTGGGGGCAGGAAAGGCCAGACCAAGGACCTCTCCCCAGTTGCCTCTGGAAGACCTCTGTGGGGCATCTGCAGCCTCAACATCATCCAGGTCCAGATTTTATTTTCTTTCTGTGAAAAAAGCATAAACATATCATCGACCCCAAATATATATAGGTCGGGTTTTTTCATAATGCATTGTAAGGGCTTTTTCCACCTTGCCCTAGCAAAGGTCAGCTTGGTTTTATCATGTCAGATCCGTTTGCATCAGGATCTGCTTACAACTTTTATGATTTGCTTTGAAGGACCCTTGTTATGCTCCACAATTTTTTTTATTAGCCCTATATGCAGTTCTTCCATTGGAAGAGCCATTTGTAAAATTTAGCATAAAAGGCACGCCCGCAAGGGACCCAAGGAGCTAGTGGCAGCGGGGGAGGCCATGTGGACCAAGGCGCTGAGGGCAGCAGGCCTTGGCGCCCCAGGGCCCCCCCCCCCTGCCGCCGCCATGGGCATCAGCAATATGCGCCCAGGAACCCGCCTGCGGGGAGGATCAAGGCAGAGGGTTCAAAGGCTGGGGAAGTTCTTGGAAGGCGGCCACTTGGGAGATCTGTTCCTTCTCGAGAGTCTAATCCAGCACTGCCCTTGGGAAGGAGCTCCCCAAGGAACCCCCACAACCTCATGCTGGAGGCAAGAGTGGACATGCTCGGCTCCAGTATGATCATCAATGGCCCGGCTGCAGACCTCGGTGCTAAAGAGGCCAGCAGGCCCTCGAAGAAGCAGCCTGGCAGTGTCCAGAAGCCTGGGCCATCCACCCGAGACCGAGCCCCTCAGCATAAAGGACAAGATATCCAAGTGGGAAGGCAAGAAGGAGCCACCTACTCCTGAGCCTGCCAGGCCAACGGAGGGCCAAGAGAACTACTTGCCACCCTGCGGGGTAGAGCGGAGAGGCAGCGAGGTCACCAGAACAAAGAATGGGTTGAGGCTTGAAACAGAGAGCTTGGAAAATGACAGCAGAAGGACAGCAAAGACCACGTGTCAGGACACAGACCGGTGGCCAGGCCTGAGGCAGAGTGATGGGCAGCCGGAGCCCAGCCAGCGCCGAGGTGTCGAGCTGAAGCCCAGTGACTTGCGTTTTCAGAGTGACCACCTCTCCGCGCTCAAACAGGTCAGGAGACTGGAGAAGGCCTTGAAGGATGGCTCTGCTGGTTTGAACCCCCAGTTGCTGGGGACTTGTTATTCCCCACACTGTCTGCCTGACAAAGCAGAAGAGGACCAGCACATTCCCGAGAGTCCTGGAAGTGGGGGTGCTTTTGCAGCTGGCCGCAGGGCCCACCCCTTGGAGGACAAGGAGCCAGGGGCTGAGGCTTCAGAGAAGTGTAAAGGCCAGGAGAGTGTATACCCGGGCTCCAGGCAGTGTCCCCGAAGCCTTTCATCAACCCCCTTCCCAAGCCCCGCAGAACGTTCAAACATGCAGGAGAAGGGGACAAGGACAGCAGTCCTGGGAGCTCAGGCATTGGCTTCAGGAAAGAGAAGAGAAACCTGCCTCCCCTGCCCACTTTACCTCCCCCTCCCCCACCGCTACCCTCCTCCCCGCCTCCTACTTCTGTGAATAGAAGACTGTGGACTGGGAAGCAGAGACCCAGTGCTGACCACAGGAAGTCCTATGAGTTTGAAGACCTACTGCAGTCCTCCTCTGAGAGCAGCAGGGTGGACTGGTACGCACAGACCAAGCTGGGACTCACATGCACTTTATCGGAGAACGTCTACGAAGACATTCTAGATCCACCTATGAAGGAAAATCCGTATGAGGACATCGAGCTACATGGCCGCTGCCTGGGCAAGAAGTGTGTCTTGACTTTCCCTGG
Organism: Microtus oregoni; assembly: GCF_018167655.1. NCBI lineage: Eukaryota > Metazoa > Chordata > Mammalia > Rodentia > Cricetidae > Microtus > Microtus oregoni. The sequence continues at coordinate 1,542,402 of NW_024543227.1, forward strand.
ATCTCCCACCTCTTCCATCCCGGACACTTTCACCAAGCAATCCTTGTCCAAGTCTGCATTTTTCAGGCAAAATTCAGAGAGAAGAAACTTCAAACTGCTGGACACCCAGAAGCTGAGTCGGGAGGGAGCTGGGTCCCCAGTGAGAGCCAGCCCCCCCCTAAACAGCTAGCAACCCGGATGACACTTTCTTTAACCTTGGAGACCTACAGAATGGCAGGAAGAAGAAAAAGATCCCCAGGCTGGTATTGCGGATCAATGCCTTTTATGAGGCCCGGAGAGGAAAGAAACGGGTGAAGAGGCTATCCCAGTCCACGGAGAGCAACTCAGGAAAAGTGACAGACAAGAACAGCGAGTCTGACAGCGACACCGAGGAGAAGCTGAAAGCCCACAGCCAGCGCCTGGTCAATGTGAAGTCCCGCCTGAAGCAGGCCCCTCGCTACTCCACGCTTGACCGGGATCTCAGCGAGTACCAGTAGAGGCAACTCTTCGAGTACTTTGTGGTCGTGTCTTTGCACAAGAAGCAGGCAGGGGCTGCCTATGTGCCAGAACTCACCCAGCAGTTTCCTCTGAAGTTAGAAAAGTCATTCAAGTTCATAAGGGAGGCTGAGGACCAGCTGAAGGCAATGCCCCAGTTCGGCTTTCCTGACGCCAAGGACTGGGCTTCCATCCAGGAGTTTACCAGTGAAACATTCTCATTTGTCTTAACTGGAGAAGACGGGAGCAGAAGGTTCGGTTATTGCCAAAGATTGCTGCCTGGAGGCAAAGGGAAGAGGCTTCCTGAAGTTTATTGCATTGTGAGCCATCTGGGATGTTTCAGCCTCTTTTCAAAGTTCTTGGATGAGGTGGAAAAGAGAAGAGGCATTTCCCCTGCTCTGGTGCAGCCCCTCATGAGGAGCATCATGGAAGCCCCTTTCCCAGTCCTGGGCAAAATCATCGTTGTCAAGAACTTCCTGCCAAGCTCGGGGACTGTTGTGATTGAGCTGTGTTGGCCCCTGGACTCCCGGCTGGAGCACGTGGATTTTGAGTCTCTGTTCTCCTCCCTCAGCGTCTGGCACCTCATCAGTGATTTTGCCTCCCTGCTCCTGGAAAGGAGGGTCATCTTCATTGCGGACAAACTCAGCACGCTGTCCAAGTGCTGCCATGCCGTGGTGGCGCTCATCTACCCCTTCAGCTGGCAGCACACCTACATCCCAGTGCTGCCACCCGCCACGATTGACATAGTGTGCTCACCCACGCCCTTCCTCATCGGGCTGCTCTCCAGCTCACTGCCGCTGCTCAGGGAGCTGCCACTGGAAGAGGTCCTTGTGGTGCATCTCATCAATGATCGGTTCCTCAGACAGATGGAGGACGAGGATTCCATTCTGCCCCGGAAGCTTCAGGTAGCCCTGGAACACATTCTGGAGCAGAGGAATGACCTGGCCTGTGACTAGGATGGAGGCCCACTGGACTGCGTGCATGGCCCTGAGTTCAGCCCCTTGAATGCGGTGGCGTCTGAAGCCTTTGTCCGATTCTTCGTGGAGATTGTGGGCCACTATTCCTCGTTCCTGACCTCGGACGAGGAGAGGAGCCTGCAGCGAGAGGCCTTCAGAAAAGCTGTCTCCTCCAAGAGCCTGCGCCGCTTCCTGCAGGTCTTCATGGAGACCCAGACTTTCCGTGGCTTCATCCAGGAGCGGGAACTACGCAGGCAGGATGCCAAAGGTCTGTTTGAGGTCCGAGCCCAGGAATACCTCGAAACCTTGCCCAGCGGAGAACACAGCGGAGTCAATAAGTTCCTAAAGGGTCTGGGCAATAAAATGAAGTTTCTCCACAAGTAATAACCCTCATCTTGGTTCAAGGGAAGACCTCCTCCACTGGGACCACACATTTCCAACAGAGGTCTGAGAGGCTGTGGGCTGAAGGCAGTCCCTAGCCCCAGCTCCTCCTAGAACGGGGCCTGCGAGCTGGGCACGTGGCAGGTGCTCAGGACAGCCCTGGAAGGGACCTGCCAACATGCAGCTGTTGTTACTGTGGTCGGTTCTGGGATCTTTATATCTAGGTATTAAAAGAGATTAAAAGAGAAGGAGAAGAAAGGCGTTTGGGTCTTCATTCTGTCTTGCCAGGGCTAAGAAAACTCCCTCCTGCCCTACCTCATCTCTTCTGGGTCAGCTGTTGACAGCTGTGGAGCCAGGAGGAGGGAGGAGATAGGTAGAGTGGCTGCCACCACCCATCCAGGTTCTTGTGGACTGCTCTATGACGCCACCTGGTGGCAGAGACCGTGAGCTTCGCTGTTCTTGACTGGGGTTTTTTGCCCCTTAGAAGGAAGTCCCGTAGACCTGTTCTTGCCCTAATACCACACATAAAAAGAGGAAAACTTGTTAATTGTTAATAAAATATTCTTAGGGTCCTGAAATGGATATCTCCTGTGGCCTAACCGTGACACTTAGACCTCTGCTGTGAACCTATTCCTCATAGCTGACAGACCTTTCAGGCTTCTGTAGTTGGTTCTCTTATTGAGAGGGAAGAGCTGGACAAGGTCACAGTCAGATGACCTGTGTGGGACAGTGGGAGTCTGTGAGTCCTGTGTGTACACAGGAAGGGTCTCAGGCTGGCCTCGGACTACCACCCCAATACTGTGGACACCCAATGGATTGTATGAGAAAGTAACTTCTAGCCCACATGGCCTGGAGTGGGGCGGGAGTAGTGGGAGGGGGTGTGGCTGAGGCGTTGGGGGAAGCCTGAGTGAGAATGTGAGCATGGGGGCTCACACAAGTGCCTCGGTTTAGTTAACTTTCATGATAGCAATGCTCTGTGTATTTTTATACTGCCCCTAAGTGATCACTTTTAGGATTTTGGAATATACAGTCTTTTCTAACTTATTTTCTATTATACTGTTTTACTTAAGAACTCCAAGTGAATGAATAAACAAATATCTTTATCAACATTCCTAGTGAGTGTATAATATTCTATAATATTATGAATGTTTTTGTATTTGATATAAGCATAAAAACAAAAATAAATTTGGGGAAATGTGCTAAAAATTAGCATAAAATCCTTTAAGGGATTTTTTGCTATAACATTAGCAAAATACAGTTGTGTGAATTGTAGCAATGATCTGGGAAAAGATTATTGTTTTTGCCTTTGAATTGAGCAAAGACAATTGTCCAGGAATCAGTCTTAAAATTATCAATGAATCTATTGTTTAGTATAAGAAACACTGATCATAGTCAATATTCTGTCAAACAATTTTTCAGCTTTTATCCTGTCCTTTTGTATCAGACAGGCTACTGTTTTAAATTAAGAGTTTAATATCTTAACTGGCAAAACTGGGAAGGTTTAGCCACAAACAGCATTTTTTTATAAAACTGTTGTAGAATAAGTTTGTACTTAATATACACACTTGCCATAGCTGAATTATAATTAATATACTGTATTTGTTGATTATTGCATACTTTACCTTTTGATTTATATTTTACCTGCTTGAGTATCTGTTAGGCAGCTTGCTTAAGCTTTCTATTGAAAACTGTTTTTTTTGTAAGAATTTTATCTATTGGCTCAAGGTCCCTCATAAGACTATTATAACTAGAGCTTTAACCATTGGACATCCAACCAAAAGTTTGCAAGCTATCCTCCTCTTAAGTTTTAAGTCTGCCTTACAGATAGGAAAATGGAAAAAGGAAGCATTTTAACTAATAATGCTGGCCTCATTAGACACCAACATGTAGAAGAATGAAAATAGATCCATATTCATCTCCATGTACAAAACTTAAGTTTAAATGAGCCAAAGGCCTCAGCATATAAAAATTATGTTGAACCTCACAGAGAAAAAATTTTTTGAAGTACACTTTGCCACATCTCAAACACAGCCTCAGTGGCACAAACATTGTGAGAAACCATAAACTAGATCTCTTGAATTGAGAAACTTTTGTATAACAAGGCTATAGAGTGGGAAAAGATCTTTACTTACCATAAATCCCTTTCAAAAATATATGAAGAACTCTCTCAGACGAACTTAAAAATGAGAGACACCTAAAAAATGTTTAAGCAGAACATCCTTTAGCCCTCAGAGAAATGCAAACCAAAACTCTGAGATTTTATTTTATCCTTGCAAAAATGACCAAGATTAAAAATTACTGCTAACAATTTATGCTTAAGAAAATGTGGGTAGGGAAAAAACTCCATTGCTGGAAGTGCAAACTGACAGTCACCTTTGGATCACACATAGTATTGAAAAACCTGGATAAACCAGACTCCCTCATCAGGAAGAGAAGGATCAAAAATCCAGGACTAGCCTGTTCAGCGACCCTGTACCAGGAACTGTCTGAAGACAAAGCCAGACCTTTACCTCGAAAAACGGGTTTTCCAGCTGCAATTATCACAGTACTGTTTTAGGAACTAGCGGATTATGACCCTGGGAGTGGTCCCAAGGCAGGCAGCTGTCCTCCTGCGACCACCACTGTATTTTTGGAATTTATGACCCTCCTGGACCACTGGGCTGTGGCCCCTTTTTAAAAATTTTCTCTTTAGGTCACTAGAGGCTGAACTCCTCCCCCCACCCCCCCCCAACTAAAGCCACGTGCACTACCTCAGCAAGGATGGCCTCCAGCGAGCCATGGGGAGACCTGAGTGAGAGTCTCCCCAGCACTGGGGGACCCCCATTATGTCTATTTTTTTAAAATTAGGCAAATATTTACCTCAAAACTTAGCAATAACCCTTTTGGGCCTAAATACAAAGTTGTTTAACCATAAGACCATGGGCTCAGACTTGCTTACAGCAGAGTTACTTATCATAGCCAGAATCTGAAAATAACCCAAATGTACCTCTTTTACACCTAGGATAAATGAGACATCATCCTTTTAAGTATCCATGAATACCACAAAATATCTTGGAATAACTTTAAGCAAGCAGGACAGAAGTTTGAGTCCCGTAATCTCTGCGTGTGAAGGCAGAAATGTTTTTTATTTTTAACCATTATCACTTGGTAGAGTATAACTCCTGCCCTTGATAAATTTAGTGAGAGGCTGGAGTCTCAGCAGTTTAGCCTGAAGCAACACCTGTCAGCAGGAAAGAACCTCAAGCTGAAACAATACGACTCCCACCCAAGAGCGGGCCATACAAATGGAAAAACTTGTATGAGAATTTTAAATCTTGAGAGATCCCCTACTTTCTTGGGAAAGCAGAAGAAACACAGCAAAAATGACAATTTTACTGAAAGCAATCTACAGATTCAGTGTAAATGTCCATTAAAAATTATAGCAACGGGCTGGAGAGATGGCTCAGTGGTTAAGAGCACCGGCTGCTCTCCCAGAGGTCATGAGTTCAATTCCCAGCAACCACATGGTGGCTCACAACCATCTGTAATGAGATCTGGTGCCCTCTTCTAGTGTGTGGGCATACATGGAGGCAGAATGTTGTATACACAATAAATAAATAAATTAAAAAAAATTATAGCAACATTTTTCACAGAACTCACATACAGATTTTAATGTAAATGTTCATTAAAATTATAGCAAAACTTTTCACGGAACTCGAAAGAACAAACCTCAACTTTATGAGAAAGAAATGAAAACTCAGGATAGCCTAAACAATTTTAAAAATTTTCTGAATGTATTACAATCTTTGATTTTAAAACTTTTTTACAGAAACACAGTACTGAAATTAATCTACCTTAGATATAAACTTAGACACCTACAAACTAAAGATTTTTGACCAAGAAACAAGATTTTTAAAAATGGAAAAGAAGCATATTTACTGTCCTAAATGAAGCTGCAGCTTTTTGAGTCTAGATTCCTTTATAGCAAACCTGCCTGTCAGCTTTTGCTCCATATGGCAGGGGGTTAAAGACATAGGCTCTCTAGCCCTAGCAGCCAGCCTGCTTGGCAGGCATAGCTGTGTGGATTGTACCCTAACTTCTCGCACCTCGAGGGACTCCCTTTTGAGTCCGCAAGCAAACACATAAAGCAAACACATAAATCTCTCTTTTTGACTCTTACTCCTCTCTCCCTGATTGATTGATTTTTTTTTTTTTTTTGAGACAGGGTTTCTCTGTGGCTTTGGAGCCTGTCCTGGAACTCGCTCTGTAGACCAGGCTGGTCTCGAACTCACAGAGATCCGCCTGCCTCTGCCTCCCGAGTGCTGGGATTAAAGGCGTGCGCCAATTCCTGTATGAATTTCTCTTCCTTTGAAAGTCCCATATCTTTTTGGACGACAGTGATCCTGCGCCTACCTCATTCTGCAGATGTGTCTGAGTTCTACAGCCACAGAATCTTCTTTTTTCTTCTTGTTGTTGTCCCGGGACAGCGCATCTTCATCCAATAGTTGGCCGTGCTCCGAGTCACTGGTTCGGGCGCCACTGTAAACCGCTTTGGGTGGGTTACTCAGTCTAGGGTCTGTAACCCACCTGGCAGTTCAGCTATTCCAGGGTCCCGGAGAGGCACTATCTGGAAGATATGGGGGGAAAGAGGAAGAAGGCTAGGTAGATTTGTCGAAGCCTGCGCTTATTAGAGACAGGTTTACAGTTTATATAGGGTAAGGAATTGGGGGGGGGGCACAGGGGCCTGGACTCTTGTCGCATGGTTCACGTAGTTCACGTTGGTCACTAGGCCAGGAGGTTACATTCGGTCAGATCACATAGGCGGGGAACTCACAACTAGGAGTTGACACACCTAGTTCTCTAGATAGTTTGGAATGTGGGGCGGGTTCCACTAACAGATAGCTCTCCATTAACAGCCAATTTGGGTATGGGGTAGGCTCTGTCAATAGAACGATTCCTAACACAATTAGGGGTGTGGGGTTCTCTGCAGACTCCCCAGGGTGATGGTTCCTGTAATGACTTCAGGAGGAAACAGCTCCTGACACCCTATCTTCAGACTCTAGTTTATTTGTTGTTATTTTTAAACATTATTTGGGATGTCTTTAGGAATAGTTGCATCATATCTGCAGGTAATTTTGGCTCTATCAGTTGGCTTGAGGTTTCTTGAATGTCAGAAAAATGTAAAAATGATTACAGGGTGAGGGGCTGTGTGTTCCCTCTCATATCCCCTTCAATGCCCTGTCTTTCTGTCTTATTTTGGGACAAGCAGACCTCCCCATGCACAAATATAAATATAGACAAACGTATATCGCAGGATACAAAAGTCAATCGAGAATGAACAAATGATCTACACAGGACTAGAGAGACATCTCAGAAGTTAAGAGTGCCTTTTGCTATTGCAGAGGACCTGACTTCAGTTTCCAGCACCCATATGGTGGGTGACAGATGTCTGTAACTCCAGATCCAGGGGAACTGACAGTCTCTTCTGGTCTCAGTGGGCATCTGCACTCAAACGTGTATATGGCACACACAGACATACAGGCAGACCCTCAGTAAATAGGGAAAATAAACCTAAAAGAAGTCCAAATTACAACCTAAACATGAATCTTGTAGCAGAATACAATTGGATGTTCAGGTTCATGAATTACAAACAAACTTCTTAGATACGGCAAACCCCCTTTCATTAAATGAAGAACAGGAGTGTTAAGAATTCCATAAAGTGAGAAAATGTCTATTCTTCCAAATATATGATAGAAACATATTTTTCTTACCTGGGAAAATGAATGTGGGAAATTGTATATCAGATGACAGTCTTCTTGTATCCAGAATACAGAAAGCTTCTAAAGGAGACACTAAGAAAATAAACAATTCAGGAAATAAAACTTGACCAGAAGGGTGAGTAGATGCTCCACTAAGAGAAACATACAGCAGCAACATGCTTAACACTTAGGGAAGAGAGACAGGTGATTCTGATGGGACTCTCGACACCCATATAAAATACTCAGAAATAAAGACTTGTCATACAAAGACCTGGCAAGTTTGTGGAGGATGACTCTCAAATACCCACTGCTGGTGGCCATGGAAAACAGGATGATAACTTGGAAAAATCTTTTTCTGTTTCTTCATATGTTAATTGTCATCTGGCCATCACAACCCAAATATATAACCTGGAGAAAGAGGACATATTTTCTTTTAAAGACTTATTTATTTCAGTTCACAACAGCTTTATATACAAGACACTGAAATTGAAAACAACCTCAGCAACAGGCAACAGGCAAAGACTCATTTCCCAAAACCAGCACGGCAGTTTTCAACTGTTAACTCCAGTGCCAAGGGATTCAATGTCCACTCTTGGCTTCCATGAGCAACAGGCATGCATGAGCTCTTCATACCTATATGTAGGCAAGCATATATACACATGAAATAAACTAAATTATAAAACTTGCCGTGTAGCTATACATTGCTACACTATTTCATATTAAGAATGAACAATTATCATGGGCAACAAAAGAGATAAATTTAAACATATATTCAAGATGAATGAAGGCCAGATGTCTCTAAACTCTGGTTTTATCCTAATACATTCCAGCATATATAAATTTGTCTATAATATCAGATTGTTGTATTTTTCTGCAGACAGGGTTGGGCAGTGGTTGGGTATGAGAACCTAAGTAACATAAAGAAACTTTATGGATTGGTAAATAATAATGAAACTTATACCTACCTGAGTATAAGAAGATGTCTATTGTCATTATGGGGAAAAGTGGAAAAATACAAATTACGTTTTATATTTGGTGACTTGGACTTCAGAGATTGCCCCATGGTTAACAGGACTTGCTGCTCTTACAGAAGACCTGGGCTGGGTTCTCAGCACTCACTTGCTGGCCCACAATGGACTGCATATCTGTTTCTAGGGGAAACAACACCCCTTTCTGTCCAAAGCAGCACACCCTGATCCTGAAACCAGAGCAAAAGAAACATACACTGACCCTGAGACTAGAATCAATTCACTGGCCCTGAAACCAGAGCCCAACGTTTTAAAAAGGCCAGTGAAATAAACACACTTTGTCCCTGAAACCAAAGCCACAGAAACACACTCTTCCACTTACCAATTCAGCGAAACAAACTAACCAATCTCTCAGCATAAAAGGAACCAATCCCAGAGCAGGAAAACAAGCTAATCACTGAGCATGAAACCACCCTGTACCTGTTCAGTTGGGAGCTGCCTTTCCCACTCTTGCAGGGTCAGCCACCTCCTGGACTCTTCCCTCCCAGTGAATCTCTTAAATGAGGCTTGGGTGAGACCTTCTTTGCCTAAGAAGAACAGAGAAGCAATGACTTCAACTGGAGCCAAGCAGAGGTGAGGGGAGCAGAACTGGAAAAGTTTCTCCTAGCAGAGCAGAGTTGTTACTCTTCTGAGGATCTAAGGAGAGCTGTAACAACCTGGCTGGGGTAACCCTCCCCTACCAGAGCAGAGCTGTTAATTTGGGGCAAACTTTCCCTGAAGCAGGGCTGTGAGCTCCTAAGCTTAAGGTGAATTTGTGATATTCATTGATGCCATCTTAAAAGGATTCCTCTAGCCAATACTGGGACAAATGGAGCATGGAAATAGAGAACGGCAATAGAGAGGAAAACAGTTTAGGAAAATGGGTGTTGAGCCATACTGATAAAAGTCAGCACATGAGTAAAGAACTATGGAGATAAGTAAGCAGTGTACTACACACCAGGTCATCATTGAAGAGGACCAGGAGAATTATAACACATAACCTATCACAGCAGTAAGTGATTAACTAACTTTCACACATATATATCCAGGGACATATCTGCACAAGCATGAGCATATACACAACACACACTAACAATTGTCAATGTAAACACACAGCTCTCACCTCGAAGGAAGAAGAGAGTTCATTCTGGAGTCAAATATCTGTGAGTAAACATGAGTGAGACAGGTTTATGTTAGTACAAATTACATGTCACAATGTGGAAACAATTTCATGAAGTTTTTATAATAACAGAATGAAGAAACTGTAGACTCTCCTTCAGTGCATTGGAGATAATATTAAGTAGACTATTATGGTAAAGCAGAGAAACCTCAGCTACTAGCTGCTATGTGATGACACACAGTACTTTGACTCGCAGAAACTTAGAGCTTTGTTAAGGAGACATATTCTGATATTTTAAATGTCAGGTCCAACGTCATCTGTTAGTGACAAGGTGTTAGGTAAGTCCAACACAGGGGGCCCAAGGATTGGCTACTCATGGGCTCAAGAGAACACAAAGGAAATTGTAATTAGGCCCTGGGACTGCGACTTCCACCATCTCCATATCACTGCAGGTCTAAGAGTCAATCAATCAGGCTTTGCAGACCAGCCTCTGCCAAGGAATTCCTGTACAAACACACACACACACACACACACACACACACACACACACACACACGACACACACACACACGACACCTCTCATTCTCACTCTCCTAGCTCCCTGGTGTTTACTGAGAGCTCAAGGGGTACAATCACGTTACAACAGATTCGTCTCTGACCACACACAGGATGGTGAGAGCTCCTAAATTATGTGGTCTGAATGAGATTCCTGTGACGATGGCCATGGACTTGTCTCTGGGACATTTCTCTCATTTGTTTCAGACTGTCAATAATAACCTGTAAATGCCGATAAGAAAATAGCGACAAACTGCATTACACATCAAATAACGTTTTCATCATGGGGTAATCCATGCTTTCAACAAAATATATCCTTTGTAAGTTTCATTGACACTTGTTTCCTGACAGTTTACAGAAGATTTAATAATTTGTTCACAGAAAAAACAATACGTATCAATTTGTTTAAAAAATAATAGCAGTTATAGATGAATCAAAAAGTACAAATATTTGTGCATTATCCCGACAGATAGATCCATAGTGCTGATAGGCCGAGAGATTTCCAAACATTGCTGAATTGGAGACAACCTGTCTTAATGAAGGACAACTATGTTCACGGCTCAAACAATTCATTATTAGTAAGATGTCTGTTGATTCAAAACTGAGCTACAGATTCGATGCACTAACAATAAAATAGCACTTACTCTTTTTAAAAATTCTCGAAAAACCAAAAAAAAAAAAAATTGAGTGGAAGCCGGGCGGTGGTGGCACAAGCCTTTAATCCCAGCACTCGGGAGGCAGAGGCAGGCGGATCTCTGTGAGTTCGAGACCAGCCTGGTCTACAAGAGCTAGTTCAAGGACAGGCTCCAAAACCACAGAGAAACCCTGTCTCGAAAAACCAAAAAAATATAAATAAATAAATAAATAAATAAATATAAAAATTGAGTGGATAATTCTAAACATTGTAGACTAAATATATAGCTTGTGTAAACCTTAGAAACAGACAAATGTTAGAGAACAGCATTGCCTGATAGGAGACCTCTGTTTGAACCTACAGTAATTGGACCAGCATGCTTTTGAATCAAAGTTGGCAAGAAAAAGTCCAAAACCAACATTCCACGCTCACATCCACACATTTACAGACCACTGCCTATATCGAGTCAACATTTTTCCTGTGTCTGATGCTGGCATCAAGCTTGTGTGTAGTGCGTGTAGTGTGTGCTGAGAAGAACTGACCATACTCCTGCTGCAGCCTCCCAGGCACTGGGATTACTGGCATATGTACCATGATTGGATAATTGGAGAACTGATGTTTCACAAATAAACAAGGCAATTTGATGCATAAAGATGGCCTTTCAGGAAGCAATACTGAGGCAAGTGTATATCCAAACCCACAAATATAAACTAGGACCTACATCGTATCATATGTGAAGACCATTCAAAATAAATTACAGATGTAAAAATATAAAAATCAGCCTATAAATGTCAAACAGAACACAAGAAGAAAATCCCTGTCACTGAGTGCCAGGCAAAGATTTCGCAGACAAGACACCGAATAAAAACCGTAATTGAAGAACTAGAGAAGGTGGGATCTTACAATTTAAAATCTCCTGCTCTTCCAAAGACATGGATGAGAATTGAGATGATAAGTCTGAGGCTAGGAGAAAAGTTAGAAATACATATATCTGATAAAACATTTCTAACATTTCTATGAAACATACGGAAAACCTCAAATGTCAGCGAGCAATCTCACGCACAGAGTGGGAAGTCGGGATCACAGAGTGCTCATTTGGCCTCATTTCCCTCCTGCTCACTCTACGACAACTCCCCTCCTGGACAATGGCTCCAGCACAGCCCTGTACAGAACAGCACAGGAGGAGGCAGAATGGTCCCAAGTCTCTCTCCTTCCGGAGAAACACAGGCTGCAAGCACGAGGTAGGAGTGGTTCAACTTGGGTCTGGAATCCCTGCATCTGCCTCCCAACCCTCAGAAAGATTCTGGTGCTCACCTCCGGGAATCCATAAGCTCAACTCAGTCCAAACACCAGGAACTGAATGCTCCTTTCCAGGACATCGTCCGGTCGCCATTTGAAAAGAGTCGCCATAATGACCCCGGTTTCTATGAAAACCGCAATGCTGCCTCCCCCTTAGTAACCAGGAATGGCTCCGCCCAGCCCTCCCTTACTTCCTCTCAAAGGAAGAACTCTTCACCCTTGTTTTCACCCAAGAAAGCATACCCATTAGAGAAACTGTCCCCACTACGAATGCAGAGCTTTTCTTTTTTTTCCGCTCTGTGAACAAAGCATATCCCTAAAAGCCCGACCACATTGTACTCACCAGACCATGGTGGTATCTATGGAAATGTCGTCACAAAGATGAACATTGCTGTCACGGTGACAAATGAGCAATTTTATCCAATAATTAGCTATGCATATATAACCTCATCATGGGACTTTAAATTCTGGGACACCTTGTACAGAAACATCCTGAAAAAAGAAAATCAAAGGTTAAAAGTATTGTTTTGGAGATGCCGGGGCTCGAACCCGGGGCCTAATATAGGCAAAACATGGGCTCTACCTCTGAGCTACATCCCCACACCTGGTAACAGCTTCATCAAAGCCCTTGTGAAGTCAGAGGAACCGCGCCAAAGTACAGAGTCTCTGCAAGGGTCTGCATCAGGTCCTTTGAGCATACTGGATTCCAGGTTGAGTTTAGTGCTTTGATAGGATTCTTGGGACATTTGTTGCATGAGAAAACAATCTATTTTCAATCAAAGGAAAAATAATAACAATAAAAATAATAACAACAACAATTATAAGAACAAACCTTATATTCTTTGAAGCATGGTAAGCTAACAATGAATGATACTTTGAATTACTCAGTCCCATCAATTTTACTTCAACTTTACCTGCAGGTGGTTCAACATGCCAGTATCATGGGGAATTAATAATAATATGTTGCTGATATGCGGTCATGTTTGAGAGTATGAGTAGCTTCCTGAAACCCTCTCTAGCATACCTCCTTTCTCTTTTAAAAGACGCCTTAGTTTCCGGGCTTGAAAGGCAGTTTTTATAATCTTGGTCAGGCTGCTCATTTTGTTTCTTAACGTTGCCAATACTGTCCATCACTCCATTTACGGCAATAACTAAATGTGCGGTAGCTATTGGTTCACAAAACCCTAAGGTGCTGTCACTTTCTGCATGTTTATGTATCTCACCGCATGCTTTGTAAGTTTCAAAAATGAGAGGTTTTCTGAAATATGTCCTCTTTTCATACATCACCTAGTATATGTCTCAATATACAAAATCATTAAATAAATATTTCATGTATGTTCAGATGAGTTAGAAAAGTGAGTATTTTTAAAAAGAAAACAATCATTTTTTTTCATTTACATACCATCCAAGTTTCTATTCCCTCTCCTCAGCCCATTCCCTCTTCTTACCCGTCCCCCCAACCTTCATCTACTCCTCAGAGAAGGCAAGGCACATTGCCCAGAGGAATTAATACCTGGGGCTTTAATTTAATTCATTGGTCCATGTGTCTGCTTTTATGCCAATACCAAACTGTTTTTATCACTACAGCGCTATGGTGAAGTTTTAATTCAGGGATGGTGATGCCTCTGGAAGTTCCTTTATTGTACAGGATTGTTTTAACTATTGTAATTTTTTTTTCACATGAAGTTGAATATTGTTCTATTAGTCTGTGAGCAATTGTGTTTGGATTTTGATGGGCATTTCTTTGAATCTCTAGAATGTTTTTGGTAAGATTGCCATTTATATTATGTTGGTCCTACCTATGCAAGAGCATCCATGAGCGTGGGAGATCTTTCCATTTTCTGATATCTTCTTCAGTTTCTTTCTTTAGAGACTTAAAGTTCTTGTCATATAGGTGTTTCAGTTGTTTAGTTATAGCTACCCCAAGATAATTTATATTTGTGGCTCTTGCAAACAGGGATGTTTCTCTGAGTTCTTTCTCTTTATTTTATCATTTCTATATAGGAGGGCTACTGATTGTTTTGTGTTGATCTTGTATCCTGCCACATTACTGAAGGTGTTTATCTGCTGTAGGAGTTCTCTGGTAGAGTTTTTGTGGTCACTTATATGTACTATCATATCATCTGCAAATAATGAAAGTTTGACTTTTGTTCCTTTCCAATTTGTATCCCTTGATCTCCTTTTGTTGTCTTATTGCTCTAGCTAGGTCAACTAATACTATATTGAAAAGATACGGAGAGAGTGGACATCCTTGTATTCTTCCTAATTTTAGTGGAATCACTTTGAGTTTCTCTCCGTGTAATTTGATGCTGGTTGTTGGCTTGCTGTAAATTGTTTTTATTGTGTTTAGATAGGTTCCTTGTATCCTGATCTCTTCAATACTTGTACTCCAGATGGGACTCAAACTACCTCATATTCCACATATAGCACTTGGGGCATATACCCCAAGGACACTTCAACCTACCAGAAGGTCACTAGCTATTCCATGTTCATTTCCACTCTATTCCCAATAGCCCAAAATTAGAAACAACCTAGATGTCTCACAATATAATAATGGATAAAGAAAATGCTGTACACTTCTATAATAGAGTATTATTCTTATTTCAGAAAAAAGACATCATGATATTTGCAGGTTAAATGATGGAACTAGAAAAAAATTTCTGAGTGAGGTAACCCAGACTCAGAAAGACAAACATAGTATGTACTCACTTCTAAGTGTATATTAGATGTAAAGCAAAGGGTAACCAGGCTGCCATCCTGAGCTCCAGAGAAGCTAGGTAACAAGGAAGCCCCAAGGAGGGATGCATGGATCGCCCTGGGAAGGGGAATTAGATGAAATCCCCTGGGTAAACTGGGGGTGAGGCCGTGGTGAAGGAGAGGCAATGGTGAAGGAGAACATGAGGGAACAGGATGGTCATAGAGAATGGAGTGGGAAAGCAATGTAAGAGGGAACTTGATAGAGAGAGTCACTATGGTTTTAGGGAGAAACCTGGTGCTAGGGAAATTCCCAAGAATCCACAAGGATGATCCCGGCTAAGATTCCTAGCAGTAGTGGAAAGGGTTCCTGAACCAGCCTTCCCCTATTATCAGATTGGTGACTACCCCAACTATCATTATAGAGGCTTCTCCAGTAATTGATGGACTCAGATGGGCCTTCTGTATGTGGAGAGATAGTTGTGAAGTTTGGACTATCTGAGGGGGCCCCCAGCAGTGGGATCAGGATCTATCCTTGGTGCTCAGCCTTGTTTGTTGGTGCCCATTCTCTGTGTTGAGATGTGATGCTATCCTTAATGCAGGAAAGAGGGACTTGGTCCTGCCCCAAATTAATGTGCCCTTACCCCTCGGGAGGAGTAGAGAAGGTGTGGGCTGCTGTGGGGATGCATGGGGAGTGTGAGCAGAGGGAGAACTGTGGTTGGAATGTAAAATGAAATTTAAAAAACAAATTGATGAATTTAAAAAACAATAGAACCCACCCCCCAAATCCTCTTAGCCAAGACTGGTGGTTCATGCCTACAATCTCAGCACTTAGCACGTGGAGAAAATAGAATGCAAGATACAATAATAAACATTATTCTTTATTTTTGTTTTATTATATTTTATTTTGTTGTGGTTTGTTGTTATATCTTAGAAGCCTTTTTTTTTTTTAAATGAGAGACAGAAAGGAAGTGGACCTGGATGAAAGAGACTGGGTGGAGCTGGGAGGAGTAGAGAAAGGGAGTCAGGAGAAATTGTATTCAGATTATAGTGAAATTGAAAAGAATCTGTTTTCAATACAGGGGGTGGAGAAAAGTTTTAAAAAGAGAAGATCATTGTAGGACTTCAAATTAGAGGAAACTTATTTAAGTTTCTGTGCCAAATGATAAAGTGCATATAAATATATATCTATATCTCATGCAACATGTGGAATATATCATACCTGAAAATACGGTTGCTATTTATCTGACAGTGCTGGTGAACATGGTGCATCTCACTGTGCACTTCTAATTTCTAGGTTTCATGCTGAATGTGAAGAGACAAAGAGAAGACCGATATGTATAGCTGAGTCCCAAACTTTGCCTCATCCATACCCTCCTGAGCCCATACAAGCATGCACAGAGGCAGAACCTTTCCCTGCCCCTCTAACAACAGCTAAGGCAAAGAACAGAGGCTGCTTTGTAATAAGGCATTTACTTTTGATGCTTTCCTCCCTTTAGCAGGGCAGGGTTCTGGGAAGATAGCAAAGGAGGGAAAGAGGAGAAGGGGGAAGGGAGGGAGAAAGAGAGAGAAGGGGTGTGGAGAGGGAGACAGTGGGAAGAGTCAGGCTTCCAGCTAGAGTCAATTTACCACACCAAACAGCCTGGGAACCCTTTGGGACTAAGAGGTTATCTGGGTTGTTGGTGCATATTTTGAGTGTATTCACTCTTGATTTTAGCTCCATTGTAGCCAGGCCTACATTTTCCTCTAGCTTCATGCGCAGAGATTTCCAGGGCCAGTCCTTTTCCATTAGCTGAACTCAGTTTGCCCATCTGTATACTGGGACTCTGCCTTCTAATCTTAGCTCTCAGTGCCCTTTTCAGCAGGCTATGCTTTTGTTTATGAGTAGGTTATTCTTCTACCCCGATATGTCTGCTCATGCTAGATATGGGCCATGTTGTATCTGCTCCTGTACTCAGCCTCATGGTTCTTTTGTGAGGCCCTCCATTTGCGCTCCTTAGACTGGGGAGGGGAGTCCCTGCTAAGTCTTTATTCTTACTAAGTGCCTGTTGTATGCCAGGTGCTGTCTTCCATGTTACCAACTCCTCTTGGCCGCACTTGTTATAGATCTGCTTGGATTAAATGCCCCTTCTCCACCGAGTTTTCTGTGGCAGGAGTGGCACCTTTCTCTTGGTGTTCTTTCTCCTCTACCTAACCTCAACAGAGCAATGTGCTGCTAATCCCCTTCTCAATTGTCTGTAACTAGGTCTCTGACGTCAACATTCAAGTCTGCATCATTTCCAGAACATGGGAGACATACCTCCTCTTGGTACCATGCAGACTTAGGCCTGTAGTGAGGCTTTCCCTTCCAAACCTTTCCTGCCCTTTCTGGAGACTAGGACAATACTCCGTGCTTTCCACTGCCCTCCACTCTGCCTCAGCCAATGGATCCTGAATAAATAGCTGCGGTGGATTTAGGAGGTTGCCGGGGCAGTGGGCCTCTGCCTGTGTTTAACAGTACCTGAACACACTTTAAAAAAAAAAAAATGGAGAGCTCACCATCAGATTCAGACTCCTTCCCTTCTATTGGGAAATCCTTCTTTGAAAGGAGCTGAAGTCTATCTCTGAGACCTGGAGCCATATGTAGTCAGCTAAAGAAAGCTCCTGGACACCAGGCAAGGCACCCACCCCCTCAGCTATAGAAATTGTATCCAGAGTCAGAAGATCAGCTCCAAGCGATATAGAAATTAAATAGAGGGTTGGAGCCTCTGATTTGACTCAAGAGTCCTGGTCATTGCCTATGGACCTTCCCGACCTTAGACTCAGGAATGTGGTGGCTGAGGCCATGACCCAAGTCTTCCCTATGCTGACCACCTATCTGCAGACTGTTCATGGCTAGTTTCTGGAACAGAAATATCTGACCCTGAAACTTTGGTGTTTAGCTCCACTACCACTATGCCTTCATTCCACGTCCCCTCATTCCTCCCTGTTCTGATTGGTGTGAAAGGAAAGGCAGATGACATTAATGCCCACTATGTGACAGATACTTTCTTACATGCTAGCTACTATGTCTCATAATGCTGTGCAAGCATGTAGCATTGTTATTCACATATGATGAACACAGTAACTGAGACCTGAAGCAGTGGAGGTATAATTTTAGTTTTGCATTGCTCTGGTTATAGTAGCAAGTTTAAAAGGGCAGGTTTTAAAGCCAGATTTCATGAATTTGAATCTCAGCCCTTCCACTTCACAGCAGTGTGACTGTGAGCAAGTTACTCAACCTCTCTGAATCTCCGTGTTCTTACTTCTAAAATGGTAGTAATTATGCTAACAATTTAAGAAACATTGTGATGACTGACTATATATAACACCAAAGGCCCAAGTTGTTAACATTGAATATCATATCAAGGATTTCTTATAACTATTATTGTGTTAATTTTTCTTGCTAGAATTTATTGAACCCCCATTAAAGACTGGGTATGCTAGGCATTCTGCATTTAAGATGGTCCCTGACCTTAAACCAAGTGTGGTGGCTCATGTTTGTAATATCAGCCTATGGGAGGATGAGGCAGAAAGATTGCCACTGTCTCAGCGGAATCAGGTGTAGAGTGATAGATCAGAGCACCCAGCCTCCTTTTCCGGTCTCTGTGCAAGAAGGGTACACCACATGTATGCACACATGTATGCATAGAACACACACACGTGTATGCACAGAACACACACACTCATGTATGCACAGAACATACAAATACACGTGTATGCACAGAACACACATATACATGTGTATTCACAGAACACAAAATACACACACATGTATGCACAGAACACACAATACACACGTGTATTCACAGAACACACACATACACGTGTATGCTCAGAACACACACATACACACACATGTATGCACAGAACACACAATACACACGTGTATTCACAGAACACACACATACACGTGTATGCTCAGAACACACACATACACACACATGTATGCACAGAACACACACATATCCACGGTTTAATTTATTCAGTTGTATTATTTCTTAATATATAAGGAACAGTATTGGGTAGATTTTATTGATTTTTTTGGAGCATAGATTAGTGTTACAGTTTTACTCTAACCCGAATATTTCAGGCTTTGCAAACCTTGTTATAATAGCGACTTAAGAAACACAGGGTTTGGGGTGAAGAATTTGCTTAGTGGTTAAAAGCTCATCTTCTCTTGTAGAGGACACAAATTTGATTCTCAACAACCAAAACCCATAGCTTCCAACCACTTGTAACTCTAGCTGCAAGGATCTGATGCCAATTTCTGGACTTTAGTAGGAGTTACACTCATACACCACACACACACACACACACACACACACAGAGAGAGAGAGAGAGAGAGAGAGAGAGAGAGAGAGAGAGAGAGAGAGAGAGAGAGAATTACACATAGAACAAAACCTTAAAAAATAAAATAACATGTTTTAATATTGAGTTGAGGAGAGGGTTCCTTGGCTAAAGGGCTTGTTGCCTAAGAATGAGGACCTAGATTTTATTACCCAGCACCCAGTTAAAAGTCAGATCTGGTATATGTCGATAACCACAGTGTTGCAGGGGACAGAGGCAGGTGAATCCCAATGTATCACTTGTCAGAGAATATAATCAACAGTTCTCATCAACAATAGAAATTAGTATCAGCAGACCAAAGCAGTATAAATAAAATGAGGCAATTTTGTGGTAACATTCTTGAGTTATGGCATGAGGACACACAGAGTGAGGGCAGAGGATTGTAATTTTGAGACTAGTCTGAACTTCATGATACTGTCTTAAAAACGAAAACAATCAAACAAAACCCAGCCAGGTATGGTGGTTTATATTAATCCCAGGACTTAGGAAATAGGTAAGTGGATTTGTGGAAATTAGAGGCCAGCTTCTATGTGATGAGTTTCAGTACTGACAAAGTGACATAGTGAAATACTGGCTCAATTTTTTTTTTTTTAACTGGAGTGGTGGTGGCGGCACACGCATTTAATCCCAGCACTTGGGAGGCAGAGGTAGTCGGATCTCTGTGAGTTCGAGGCCAGCCTGGACCACAGAGCAGGTTTCAGGACAGGCTCCAAAGCTACACAGAGAAACCCTAAGGAAAAAAAAAAACTTTAAAAAGGCAAAATATTAGTGTCCAGGTAAAATCTCAGTTTCCCTCTCCCTCTTTATGTCTGTACACGAGGGTGTATATGTGTGTGTGTTCTGGGCATACACGTGTCTGTATGTGTGTGTTCTGTGCATACACGTGTGTATGTGTGTTCTGTGAAGACACGTGTGTGTATTGTGTGTTCTGTGCATACACGTGTGTATGTGTGCTCTGTGAATACACGTGTTTGTATGTGTGTTCTGGGCATACACGTGTCTGTATGTGTGTGTTCTGTGCATACACGTGTTTGTATGTGTGTTCTGGGCATACACGTGTCTGTATGTGTGTGTTCTGTGCATACACGTGTGTGTATGTGTATTCTGTGAATACACGTGTTTGTATGTGTGTTCTGTGAATACACGTGTGTGTTGTGTGTTCTGTGAATACACGTGTTTGTATGTGTGTTCTGTGAATACATGTGTGTGTGTTGTGTGCATACATGTGGTGTACCCTTCATGCACAGAGACCGGAAGAGGAGGCGGGGTGCTCTGATCTATCACTCTACACCTGATTCCGCTGAGACAGCATCTTTCACTGAACCTGGAGCTAGGCTGGCCATCTGCAGGCCCCAGAGATTTTGGGGTCTCCACTCTCTTCAGATTCAACAGTCCAGGGGTTACAGGAACCTGCATGGCCACAATCAACTTCTTACAAGGATTCCAGTGTCTTTTGTGTCTGAATGGCAAGGACACTTAACCAACGAGTACTCTCTCCAGCTCCCAATTAAGAAATTTCTTTTGTTATTTTTTTGTGTTTTTTTAATTTAAATTTCCATTCTAAAATTACACTTCTTCCGCACCTCCCATTCCCCTCCCGCCTCCCCCACACCTTCCTCCCTCCCCTCCCTCCTTAAGAGAGGGCAGGGTACCCTGACCTGTGGAAAGTCCAAGGCCCTCCCCTTTCCATCCTGGCCTAGGAAGGTGTGCATCCAAGTAGCCGAGAGTACCAAAAAGCTAGCACATGCAGTAGAAATAGGTCCCAGTGCTATTTCTCAGTCAGCCCCCATTGTCAGCCACATTCAGAGAGTCTGATTTGATCACAGGCTCATTCAGGTCTGGTCCATCTGGCTTTGGCGAGCTCCCAATAGATCAGGCACACTGTCTCAGTGGCTGGACCAACCCCTCACAGTCCTGACTTCCTTGCTCATCTTTTCCCTCCTTCTGTTCTTCAACTAGACCTTGGGAGCTCAGTCCGTTGCTCTGATGAGGGTCTCTGTCTCCATCTCCATCCTTCGTCTAATGAAGATTCTATGGTGATACTCGAGATAATCGTTAGTGTGATAGTGGGGCAAGGCCAGTTCAGGCACTCTCTCCTCTGCTGCCCAAGGACCTAGCTGGGGACATCTCGTGGACACCTTGGATCATCTCTAGAGGCAAGCCTCTTGCCAACCCTAAAATGGGCCCCTTAATGTAGATATCTTCTTCCCTGCTCCTATATCAGCCCTTCCTCCATCTTCACCTCCCCACTCTTCCAAACTCTCCCCAGTTTTACCTTCTCCCTTCTCTCTCTCCTTCTCCCCTTCCCCCATCCATCCCCCACCCCTACATTTACCCCCATGTTCCCAACATGGCAATCTTGTTTGCATTCAATTTCCAGGAGAATCTCTCTATATATATTTCTTTGGGTTCACCTTGTTATTTGGCTTCTCTAGGCTTGTGAACTCTAGACTCAATGTCTTTGGTTTATGGCTAAAGTCCACTACTGAGTGACTACATAGCATATTCATCTTTTTGAATCTGGGTTATCTCACTTAGATAATGTTTTCTATTTCCCTCCATTTGCATGCAAAATTCAAGATGTCTTTGTTTTTTACCGCTGAGTAGCACTCTAATGTGTATATATTCCATACTTTCTTCATCCATTCTTCCATTGAAGGGCATCAGGGTTGTTTCCAGGTTCTGGCTATTACAAATAATGCTGCTAAGAACATAGTTGAACAAATGCTTTTGTAGTATGATTGGGCATCTCTTGGGTATATTCCTAAGAGTGGTATTGCTGGATCCTGAGGTAGGGTGATTCCCAATATCCCGAGAAACTGCCACACTGATTTCCAAAGTGGTTACATAAGTTTGCATTCCCTCCAGAAATGGATCAGTGTTTGCCTTACTCCACATCCTCACCAGCATAGGCTATCATTGGTGTTTTTGATATTAGCCATTCTGACAGGTGTAACATGGTATCTCAAAGTTGTTTTGATTTGAATTTCCCTGATTGCTAAGGAAGTTGAACATGACCTTAAGTGTCTTTTGGCCATTTGAACTTCTTCTGTTGAGAATTCTCTGTTCAGTTCAGTACCCCATTTTTAATTGGATTAATTAGAATTTTAATGTCTAGTTTATTGAGTCCTTTATATATTTTGGAGATTAGACCGGCCAGTCGAGCGGGCACACACATACCCCTATGAATGGATCTCCTCCATACAGGAGCAGGGCATCATTATATTCAAAATATTATACAACTGTCAGAGTTATCAAAGTCCAGAACATTTCCCACATCTTAAAGAGAAAATGAAGAACAAACATAACTCCTTATCTTTCAGCAGTCACTCCTGTATTTCGATTTCTAGATGCTATAGTAACCACTAATCTGCTTCAGTGGGTCTGTCTTCTTATTCGAGACAGTCTCATGTATCCCAGGCTGTTCTTGAACTCACTATGTAGACTACAATGACCGTGTTAAGCTCCTGTCCCTCCTGTCTCTGCTTACCAAGCACTGCAATTCTATACATACATTTCAAAGGTGAGGTCTATCTGACTATTTATTCATTTTTTTTTTTGAGACACAGTCTCACTTTGTAGTCCTGTTGGGCCTAGAACTCCCTATATAGACACGACTGACTTTGAACTCAGATCCACTTGTTTTTGCCTCCCAAGTGCTAGGCTTAAAAGCATGCAGCACTACACCCAACCTACATTTTCTTGATTGATGATTGATGTATGTGAAGGTCTGTCCTCACTGTGGATGGGACAATTACCCCAGCTTTGAGATCTGCAATGTTCACCTGGCAAAGGAGGCCTTAGGATACCCATGACTGAAAGGATTTGAGACATGGAAGCTGGGGCTGGGGTGGGGTAGAGGGCTCTGTAGTCTACCCTGGTCAGTAGATTGTGTCCTAGCCCTGTTAAGATAAAGCCAGGCCCTGGCTGAAGAGCTCTGCCTTCTTATTTTGGAACTAGGACTCAGCTGTATTTGGTATTCCTCATTCTACTAAAGCTTTTGAGTCTTGATCATAAATAGTGACTTTTCTTTTTTCTTTTATACACTCTCCAAGGTTACAAGAAGGTACTTTGAGACATGTAATTGGCAATGACTAGGTTAAACCCTTCCCTGTCTTATTGCAGTGTTCTAATACACTGACTTTGGACATTCAATAGAAATTAGTACAGTGTTGTGTGCCTCTCTTTTAGCGTGTGATGCTCACCATCATTCCCAAATCCCCTAAAAGTAGCTGACTGGAAAGTGAATATGCTCATAGTCTCATTTTACCTTTGCCGGGATTTTAAAAGTCAGGCTTTTATTTTCCCCTGGGTTTCTAGAGTATCTTAGTTTCTGGAGCATCTTCATCTGCTGTCATTTGCTGCCACCAGAAAAGGACTAAATCTTTGCAATCAGAGTACCCTACGAAAGCATGACTTTCTAAGACCGGCTGTTTCCTTGTTGAAAACCAACATACAATGTATTCATTGATATTTTGAATTTGTATGAAGTTTTGTTATTCCTAATCTGATCATAGTTCTATCAGGTAACATTTTTTGTTGTTCTTCTTTCACTCAAATGGCTGACAAAACTTGACATATCGGAAATTGAAAAGTTTGAGAGATCAAAACTGGAAAAAATTACTACCGCAGAACAAAATATGTTTCCATCGAAGGAAAGTAAGTCACGGAGGTTTCTAGTTGAGAGGAACAGTGGTGAAAGTTAGCATAGTCAGTTAATAAACCTAAGTATTAGTAAGAGAATTATGATAATTAATGCAGCAGTTAAAATATCAAATAGTTGTCTTTTATTTAGATAATGTACATGGTTTGTATGCTAGGTTGTAGTAATAATAGTATCTAGATTATTTTCTTCTTACAAAATTACTAAAATTACATTAAAGCTAATTCTAGAATATTGGATGTGGCACTATATCAATCTCGATTTTACCCAGGTTTTATGTTAATGTGAGTATTACACATTTTTCAGGATGCAACAGTTTGAGTCTATGCTTTCACACATAAAAACTGTGCAGCCTGTAGTTTAAGTCTTCTAGAAATAGCTATAAAATAAGGTGGAAGACTAAGTTTAGAGTTTGTGTGTATCCCGGCTTCCCAGCTTCAAAGGATCAGTTTGCTCTTCAGAATAACAACCTCCTGGAAAAACATAAACTGAACTTTTAAAAGCTGAGTGGTATTTTCATCTTGTCAGCTTTAATTGAAAACTCAAGAATTCAAAAAATCATCTGAAAACATGAAACTTCCTTGTTCTATAAGGATAAAACCGAATGCCATTCTTACTTACTCCTCATTCGTAGAACACTCTGTGGACACTAACAATATTTTAACAATATTTTAAATCTATTTCTTAAATATAAACTTTATATGTAAGAATATATGGATTATTGTAAAGTCTTCAGGTGTTCTAACACATACATATCTCCACTATGAGGATAAGTGATTAAGGCTTTTGCATGTTTAGCACCTTCTGTGACTTAGTAAATCTATCTTGTAGAAGAAACCTAACTTAATTTTAAGAAAATCAAAAAAAGAAAGAAAAAATAAAAGAAAGAGGAAAATCCCTTTTAAGGATTTTTTTTCTATTTTTCTTTCCCTAGCCACCCAACAAGAAAAGGAGTTGGAGAAAAAAAAAAACATAAAATTAGGAAAACCTTTGAAGAATAAACGTCGACATTGCCCAACGATCTTGGTTTTAGTGGGGGTTTTTTTTGTTTTTTGTTTTTTTTTTTGTACGCCTATGTGTTTCTAGAGATGTATGACAATTGCTGATGGGCTCTTGTCTGTACCTGATAGTTAAGTGTTAATAGGTACGGAGTTAATCAGTAATCAGGAACAGGCATTCCCTTTGTTTTTAAACTTCCTCATTGATGAACAAATTACAGATGGCTGTTGTGGGATATTTGGTCAAAAGTGAGACCCCAGGCCTCTAACACCCCTATATCCAATTATTCTGGGAAGATTGGAAGCATCATCCCAGTCCCTGGCATCCATCCTAAGCCCCTTTCCCCTGGAGTTGCCTTGGTTCAGACTCCACCTCAGGGAAGCCTGCCAAGTCCTGACCCCTCTCCAGGAAGGGTCAGAACCACTCTCACAAGCTAGTTAACATATGGTCACAGGTTTTGCATGGTCTCTCTCTGTCTCCCCACCCTCCTCCCAGGCAGAGACAGCTGCTGGTCTCAGAGCGGTGGTGGCGGGCCATGTGTCAGCAGGCAGTGGACCCCAGGCAGAGCAGGATGCTGGTACCTGAGCAATGGCTGGTCCCATTCAGGGAGACACATGGCGGGCAGGCAGAAGACAGAAACATGGATAGACACGACATGCAGAGTGAGGTTGAATGTTTATGTAGGGGGTTGTGTAGGGGAAAGGGTGAAGGGGAGAGAGAGAGAGAGAGAGAGAGAGAGAGAGAGAGAGAGAGAGAGAGAGAGAGAGAGAGAGAGAGAGAGAGAGAGAAGGGGGAGCCGAGAAGTGGGGAGTGAGGCAGAAGCAAAGCTGTCTCTCTGAGAGAAAGATGGAAAAGAGAATGCACTCAAGCAGGAAGCTGAAGATCAGATTGCCTCCATGGATGGGGGAGGGAGTGGGCATGGCTTGACTCTTAAAGAGACAAAAAACCATTCCCAAGGTCTTTCTTATATTAAAAAGCAGCAGATTAGACACCACAGTTAGAAGGAATTGGGGTGGCGAATTCTCAAAACTGCTTCCTGCTGATTTGTGGGCATTATCCTTGGGGGGCAGGGAACCTGAGAAGGCTGTGTGCAGGAATCTGAGAAAGCTATGTGCTGGCCACATCCTGGCATAGTTGGTCTGTTTGCTTCTGGCCGGTGTCTATGGCATGGAAATATCTGGTATCTCTTATCCTGTTTAAGGTATTGTCAGAACAAAGAACAAAGTTAAATTAAGGAAAAAAAAATTAGGACGAGGGAATTGAGGGGGATGTACCTGACCTGTTTAAGTTGGATTCTTTAATTCGGCTCCCTGGAACTCTCAAGAACATTGCAGTCATTAAACGTGAGCATCTTGGGTTTGGTGTGATCTGGTCTAATTGGAGTTATTTTGCGTGGGTGGAGAGGATCGTTTTAAGATTTTTCTTAACAGATGGAAGTTTCCTATCAAAAGGTTCTGTTTTTCCAGCAGGCACAGGGCCCAGGCCCACGTGCTGGAAAACACCCTTCCTGTGCACCTTCTCTGCCAGACTGGATCAATGACTTCCTCTCGGTGAGTTCCCCTTTTTGCTTATGCTGGTAGGGTACCCAGGGTGACCCATTCACTTTTGGGGCTTTCCACTGAACTTGCACATCCATGTTCACCGTGACTATACTCACAAAAGTTAAATGGAATCAAACTAGATTAGATGTTCATCAATAGTTAGATGAATAATCAAACTGAGATATATATGTATGTGTGTGTATGTATGTATGTATACACATATACGGGGGGGGGGGCAGGTTGAGAGAGAGATTTTATTCAGTTGTAAAGTAAGTATAAGATTTGCAGGACATGTTCAGTCACCCCAGTCAGGATATAGCTGAGGAACCCATCTTTTATATTTTCAAGTATGCACTTTTACAAAGAGCTTTGTAATTATCATCTTACATGTCACTTATTCTTCCTATATGCCAAGAACTGTGCTGAACACTTTACACAGATTATCTCATTAAAATTCTTAAATCAGCCCTGTGAGACATACAACAAATTGAGGCTAAGGGGAGGTTTCTCAAGGTCACACTGTTGGTAAGTGGAAAAGCTGAGATTAGAGACTAGGTAAAGCTCAGAATGTGAATGGTTCATTCATTCCTCTGACCACCCATTTATTATTTAATCCATTCAAGGATTCATTGAATCGATTTTATGGGACAGATACAGTCTAGGAATTAGTTTCAGCATGGCTGTTTCTGGTGGTGGCTCTATGACTTCTTTCTTAATCAGCCTTCTTTTCCCCAGCATTCAGTTTAGTTTTCCCTTCCTAACTCTGCTCAAGACGCAGCAATACCATTTTTGGGTATATATCCAAAGGATGCTCAATCGTGCCACGAGGACATGTGCTCAACTATGTTCATAGCAGTATTTTTTTGTCATAGCCAGATCCTGGGAACAGCCTAAATGCCCCTCAACCAAAGAATGGATAAGGAAAATGTGGTACATTTAAACAATGGAGTACTACACAGCAGAGAAAAATAATGACACCTTGAAATTTGTGGGCAAATGGATGGATCTAGAGACATCATATTGAGTGGGGCAACACAGATCCAGAAAGACAATTATCATATGTACTCACTTATAAGTGGTTTTTAAACATAAAGCAAAGAAAACCAACCTACAAACCACAATCCCAGAGAATTTAGACAACAATGAGGACCCAAAGAGAGACTTACATAGATCTAATCTACATGGGTAGTAGTAAAAGACAAGATTTCCTGAGTAAATTGGGAGCAGAATAGGGTTGAACGTGAGGAAAGAGAATGGGAGGGGAGTGGAAAAAATGTATAGCTCAATAAAATGGGTAAAAAAGGAAAAAAATTTGTTTGGGGCTACATTCTTAACCCAATTAAGATTGTTTACAAGATCACATATGGCAACAATACATTGTCCTTATTCTAAAATGGTTTGAGATATTGCCAAGTTTTTTAAAAGTAGTTATTGTTTTCACAGGATGTAAGCAATAATGTGAAAGATAAGAAGAGATTGTAAAATGACCATCTGTGACTCAGAAATTGGGGGTTGTTAAGACTAAAATCTAAAAGGTTTTCTACTCAGATGATGACATTTATATGATACTCTAGACTGGGATATACCTTTTTATTTGGTGACATTAAAGCCTTCTTGGTCTGAAATATTCATGAGTCAATGAATAATGAACTTTTGAGTAATTTTTCTGTATAGAAGATCATCCCAAGGTTCATCATTGTGATAGCCCCTGATGGGTTCAGAATATAAAACAACATATGCTTGTTGTTTGACTTTGGATACTTTCTTCTGTTTTGTGACAGGATCATTTGTCACCATATAATAGGCTGGCCCAGAACTCATGATCCTCTTGCCTCAGTTCCCTCACAGCTTTTGCTAGCATTATATATTATAGACACTTTTCAACACACCCAGAGGAAAATATAGGTCCTTAGTCAAATAATGATCTGAATTTTATTCCATCCTTAGATCTTACTTACTTCATACAGTATAGTAACCTATTTCTTTAAAATTTATTAATTCTGTAATTTAGTTTCTTCGTCTTTGTCCATATTCTGCTACCTTACTTCTACTTTTTACTTCTTAATATTGAGAATTGGACCCAGGACCTTGGACAGCATGAGCCCACAATCTTTCACTGAGACACAACCCTTTCCTTTCTTTCCAGTTTTTCATCTGACTCACTTGCTCCCAAGCATAGATATATGACTTTCAGAAAAATCAACTAGAAAAGTCAGTAATTTTTAGTTTACTGTCATTTATGATCTTCTAAAACTGTGCCCACTAATAAATAAATTCTAAAACTTATATTAGAATCCTATTTTAGTATGGTAAAGACAGTTTACATTATGATCAAGAATTATGTTTTTGGTTCCAAGTTTTATTTTTTGTTAAGAATCACAAAAAATAAAAGGAAGAAAGAAAAACATAAGTCAAAAATAACAAAAAAAGAAAGAAAATGTCTAAGAAAGAGAGTGGCCTGTGTTGTTAGATACCTTAGACATACAGGGCCCACCTCTACCCCCATTTCCTGACTACCTTGAGGTCCCGATGGCTGATGTAGTTAGTGCACTTGACTTTTCCTCTTCATGATAGATTGCTTTGGGTACTTTGTTGAATCTCAGAAGTCCATAGTTGGTAAAGTAATGACTTCTGGCTACATTCGAGCCTTACCCACACACCTTATCTCTTCTTCCAGGTTAGACGACTTTATAACACCCCAGGCTGACTTGAGATCATGTCTGGATTTCTTTATGTTCAGAGCTTCCTGAGACTTTAAATGTCTAACTCCTGATGTGGCTGTTATTTCTGCTACTAGCCTCTTCCCTCTCTTTTTATCCATAGCAGAGCCACTGACAGTTCTTCAGCATTTCCCAGAAATGTTCAACAACTTGCATCTGTCTTGGCCTCAGGGCAAATGAGGTGACAATTTTCTGGGCAAAGAGGTGAGTGATGAGGTGTTAGAATAACCCTCAGAGCTCATAACCCTTGAGGCTTCAAGGGCAAGGGGAACGGGGAGGTGGGCCACACGTCCTTCCTTACCTGACAACCACCAAGAAGAAAAGAGTATTCTCACAAGCATGAGCTCCAACCAGGTGCCATAACATGGGTTCCAATCCAGTTTCCACACCATCTAAGCCCACATACAGTTGGATCTACTCCCTGTGATACTTTCAGGTCCATCTTGCACAGCAGTGGGACTAGGCTAAGTACAAATCCCTGAGCACAGTGCTTTGCTGATGTCATGCTAAGTCTTTTATGCATTGCATCCATTTCTTTTTGTCACACAAGTATAGTAATACCTTCCTGCCATGTGAAGGTGAGGACAGCACATAGCTTGTCTGGTTGTGAGTGGTTCCTTGCCCCTTTTAGGTTAACTGTGGCCCAAATTCATAACTCTTTGGGTGACTCAGATAGCTGATATACTGCCCCTATCTCTTCTATTCCATCCTGTGGTACATTGCTTCAGATCAGATGTGATCTATAATCTCAAGAGCCCCCTGCCAGGGACCCACTGTCTCCTCCTAAGGAGTATTAACTCAAATTGTAATCATCTTACTACATGTTCTGGGAAGTTAGGTCCCCTAGAAGCTTTCCTGACCAATACCAGGAGAGGTTAACTCCTTTCCTAGGCCAGGAATAGGATTCTTACAGCAGCTACCCCCAACATAGGAGCTATGCCCAGAAGCTTGTACCTCTCAAGGATCCTTTGTCCTATGGCAAGCACTGAGCAACTCCCACTGCAGGGTCACCTGTACAGGAATGGAGGTTGAACCTAAGCCTCCTCTTTTCCTGGAGGTAAGGTATCCCTTGTCCTCCCACCAAGCTCATACTCTTGGGTTTACCCAGAGGTTCTAGACTCTACCAAGGAAATCCCATATTCCCCATCCTAAATCTTTCTTATAGGTTTAAATGGGAGCCTTTCTCACCTAGTTTTCTGGAATCTTTCATGTTCCAAGGTTTATTCTTGGAAAAGTTGGGAGAGTCTGGGAAGAGATCCCTGGTGGAGATCAACAGGAACTGGCACAAAGAGGGAGAAACCCAGGAGTCCTCCATCCTACTGCCTGTATATTGGGATGGGACCAAGCTCCAAGACAAGGGATTAGTCTCCTTGAAATTCAGAAAGTGGGGGTTGTGGCTTCAAGAGAAAGATACAAAGGAAGATTCTGTCAAGTCTCTCCACGGAATGGGACGTCCAGGTCTACAACAGGGCTACTTTCACAGTAACTCAGAAGAAGCTCAGGCTCCTTCCTCACATGAGAGCTCTTAACAAAGAGCTTGGACCACCTTCAGACTTAATGAAGCGAGGAACAGAAGTGGGTGTCACTTTCAGACATGGGTTCCCTGAGAACAGAATATCTCATGGCTTTTCATAGGCAGATCCTGCATC
This sequence comes from Microtus oregoni, assembly GCF_018167655.1. Classification (NCBI taxonomy): domain Eukaryota; kingdom Metazoa; phylum Chordata; class Mammalia; order Rodentia; family Cricetidae; genus Microtus; species Microtus oregoni. Next base: position 1,573,200 of record NW_024543227.1, read on the forward strand.
TTCCTTGCTCTCAGAACACGGATTCATACACTCCCATCACTATCCTCTCCAAATCCATACCCTTTTCTAATTCAAGGGACTGATAAATTCACTGGAAAGGAATAGAGACTGAAAGCTATGAACTGTTTTAAACTCTTCTTGGGCAGGACTGTAAGGATGTAGGCCTTACTCTTCTTAGAAATAAGTCTGGATGTTACACAGAGATACCCTGTCTCAAACAACAACAACTACAACAACAAACCCTCACACAAACAAATAAATAAAAACAAAAAGAGAAAGAAAGAAAAGAAAAGAAATAGAACTAGGTCTGGAGTCTCAAGAAAATAATCACAAAGCCATTTTAGCAAGGCAAGAAGTTTGACTTGCGCAGAATGGCACATAGCCGTGCCCAATCAAAGTCAAGAACACTGAGCAGAATCCCATTTGGTTTTTGGTTTGGTTTTTATCTCTACCACAAAAGGGAGCCTGTGCCTTAGCCTGAGGGGTCAGAGCTGGGCCTGACATGCTTATCCACTTGGGTAACTTAAATGGCTTAGCTGGTAAGTGAAGCACAAATTCTGAGAATACCATGCATCGTGGAACACACATTTTGATTTGAAGAAGTGCTGGCCCGGGGGAAATTTCAATTTTTTTCAAGTGGATTCTCTATTATTAAAAAAAAAAAAAGACTTTGTCTTATTTAACCCTTTAATAAAGACAATTTGCCTTATTCACATTTCCCACAATCCCACCAAGCTGTGGTTCCAGTTGCAGAAATGATTGTACTACTCAGAGCTGGAAACCTCAGGCTAGGCAATTCTGAGACCTGAGTCCTGAGCTTCTCTTCAAGAAAAAGGAATCATTTGTGTAACTAACAAGATTTAAGATCCTTACGCATTATTTATTTATTTATTTATTTATTTATTTATTTATTTATTTTGGTTTTTTTGAGACAGGGTTTCTCTGTGGCTTTGGAGCCTGTTCCTGGAACTAGCTCTGTAGACCAGGCTGGTCTCGAACTCACAGAGATCCGCCTGCCTCTGCCTCCCGAGTGCTGGGATTAAAGGCATGCGCCACCATCGCCCGGCTCGCATTTTTTTATTTTGACGCAGGCTTTCACGCTGCAGCCCAGATATGCCTTGAACTCGTGCAATCTTTCTGCCTCATCCTCCCATAGTCTGATATTACAAACATGAGCCACCACACTTGGTTTAAGGTCAGGGACCATCTTAAATGCAGAATGCCTAGCATACCCAGTCTTTAATGGGGGGTTCAATAAATTCTAGCAAGAAAAATTAACAGAATAATAGTTATAAGAAATCCTTGATATGATATTCAATGTTAACAACTTGGGCCTTTGGTGTTATATATAGTCAGTCATCACAATGTTTCTTAAATTGTTAGCATAATTACTACCATTTTAGAAGTAAGAACACGGAGATTCAGAGAGGTTGAGTAACTTGCTCACAGTCACACTGCTGTGAAGTGGAAGGGCTGAGATTCAAATTCATGAAATCTGGCTTTAAAACCTGCCCTCTTAAGCTTGCTACCATAACCAGAGCAATGCAAAACTAAAATTATACCTCCACTGCTTTAGGTCTCAGTTACTATGTTCATCATATGTGAATAACAATGCTACATGCTTGCACAGCATTATGAGACATAGTAGCTAGCATGTAAGAAAGTATCTGTCACATAGTGGGCATTAATGTCATCTGCCTTTCCTTTCACACCAATCAGAACAGGGAGGAATGAGGGGACGTGGAATGAAGGCATAGTGGTAGAGGAGCTAAACACCAAAGTTTCAGGGGCAGATGCTTCTGTTCCAGAAACTAGCCACGAACAGCCTGCAGATAGGTGGTCAGCATTGGGAAGACTCGAGTCATGGCCTCAGCCACCATATTCCGTAGTCTAAGGTCGGGGAGGTCCATAGGTAATGACCAGGACTGTTGAGTCAAATCAGAGGATCCTACCCTTTATTCAATTTCTATATCGCTTGGAGCTGATCATCTGACTCTGGATACAATTCCTATAGCTGAGGGGGTGGGTGCCTTGCCTGGTGTCCATGAGCTTTCTTTAGCTGACTACATATGACTCCCGGTCTCAGAGATGGACTTCAGCTCCTTTCAAGGAAGGATTTCCCAATAGAAGGGAAGGAGTCTGAATCTGATGGTGAGCTCTCCATTTTTTTTTTTAAAAAAAGTGTGTTCAGGTACTGTTAAACACAGGCAGAGGCCCACTGCCCCGGCAACCTCCTAAATCCACCGCAGCTATTTATTCAGGATCCATTGGCTGAGGCAGAGTGGAGGGCAGTGGAAAGCACGGAGTATTGTCCTAGTCTCCAGAAAGGGCAGGGAAGGTTTGGAAGGGAAAGCCTCACTACAGGCCTAAGTCTGCATGGTACCAAGAGGAGGTATGTCTCCCATGTTCTGGAAATGATGCAGACTTGAATGTTGACGTCAGAGACCTAGTTACAGACAATTGAGAAGGGGATTAGCAGCACATTGCTCTGTTGAGGTTAGGTAGAGGAGAAAGAACACCAAGAGAAAGGTGCCACTCCTGCCACAGAAAACTCGGTGGAGAAGGGGCATTTAATCCAAGCAGATCTATAACAAGTGCGGCCAAGAGGAGTTGGTAGCATGGAAGACAGCACCTGGCATACAACAGGCACTTAGTAAGACTAAAGACTTAGCAGGGACTCCCCTCCCCAGTCTAAGGAGCGCAAATGGAGGGCCTCACAAAAGAACCATGGGGCAGAGTCCAGGAGCAGATACAACATGGCCCATATCTAGCGTGAGCAGACAGATCGGGGTAGAAGAATAACCTACTCATAAACAAAAGCATAGCCTGCTGAAAAGGGCACTGAGAGCCAAGATTAGAAGGCAGAGTCCCAGTATACAGATGGGCCAACTGAGTTCAGCTAATGGAAAAGTACTGGCCCTGGAAATCTCTGCGCATGAAGCTAGAGGAAAATGTAGGCCTGGCTACAATGGAGCTAAAATCAAGAGTGAATACACTCAAAATATGCACCAACAACCCAGATAACCTCTTAGTCCCAAAGGGTTCCCAGGCTGTTTGGTGTGGTAAATTGACTCTAGCTGGAAGCCTGACTCTTCCCATTGTCTCCCTCTCCACACCCCTTCTCTCTCTTTCTCCCTCCCTTCCCCCTTCTCCTCTTTCCCCTCCTTTGCTATCTTCCCAGAACCCTGCCCTGCTAAAGGGAGGAAAGCATCAAAAGTAAATGCCTTATTACAAAGCAGCCTCTGTTCATTGCCTTGGCTGTTGTTAGAGGGGCAGGGAAAGGTTCTGCCTCTGTGCATGCTTGTATGGGCTCAGGAGGGTATGGATGAGGCAAAGTTTGGGACTCAGCTATACATATCTGTCTTCTCTTTGTCTCTTCACATTCAGCATGAAACCTAGAAATTAGAAGTGCACAGTGAGATGCACCATGTTCACCAGCACTGTCAGATAAATAGCAACCATATTTTCAGGTAGGATATATTCCACATGTTGCATGAGATATAGATATATATTTATATGCACTTTATCATTTGGCACAGAAACTTAAATAAGTTTCCTCTAATTTGAAGTCCTACAATGATCTTCTCTTTTTAAAACTTTTCTCCACCCCCTGTATTGAAAACAGATTCTTTTCAATTTCACTATAATCTGAATACAATTTCTCCTGACTCCCTTTCTCTACTCCTCCCAGCTCCACCCAGTCTCTTTCATCCAGGTCCACTTCCTTTCTGTCTCTCATTTAAAAAAAAAAAAGGCTTCTAAGATATAACAACAAACCACAACAAAATAAAATATAATAAAACAAAAATAAAGAATAATATTTATTATTGTATCTTGCATTCTATTTTCTCCACGTGCTAAGTGCTGAGATTGTAGGCATGAACCACCAGTCTTGGCTAAGAGGATTTGGGGGGTGGGTTCTATTGTTTTTTAAATTCATCAATTTGTTTTTTAAATTTCATTTTACATTCCAACCACAGTTCTCCCTCTGCTCACACTCCCCATGCATCCCCACAGCAGCCCACACCTTCTCTACTCCTCCCGAGGGGTAAGGGCACATTAATTTGGGGCAGGACCAAGTCCCTCTTTCCTGCATTAAGGATAGCATCACATCTCAACACAGAGAATGGGCACCAACAAACAAGGCTGAGCACCAAGGATAGATCCTGATCCCACTGCTGGGGGCCCCCTCAGATAGTCCAAACTTCACAACTATCTCTCCACATACAGAAGGCCCATCTGAGTCCATCAATTACTGGAGAAGCCTCTATAATGATAGTTGGGGTAGTCACCAATCTGATAATAGGGGAAGGCTGGTTCAGGAACCCTTTCCACTACTGCTAGGAATCTTAGCCGGGATCATCCTTGTGGATTCTTGGGAATTTCCCTAGCACCAGGTTTCTCCCTAAAACCATAGTGACTCTCTCTATCAAGTTCCCTCTTACATTGCTTTCCCACTCCATTCTCTATGACCATCCTGTTCCCTCATGTTCTCCTTCACCATTGCCTCTCCTTCACCACGGCCTCACCCCCAGTTTACCCAGGGGATTTCATCTAATTCCCCTTCCCAGGGCGATCCATGCATCCCTCCTTGGGGCTTCCTTGTTACCTAGCTTCTCTGGAGCTCAGGATGGCAGCCTGGTTACCCTTTGCTTTACATCTAATATACACTTAGAAGTGAGTACATACTATGTTTGTCTTTCTGAGTCTGGGTTACCTCACTCAGAAATTTTTTTCTAGTTCCATCATTTAACCTGCAAATATCATGATGTCTTTTTTCTGAAATAAGAATAATACTCTATTATAGAAGTGTACAGCATTTTCTTTATCCATTATTATATTGTGAGACATCTAGGTTGTTTCTAATTTTGGGCTATTGGGAATAGAGTGGAAATGAACATGGAATAGCTAGTGACCTTCTGGTAGGTTGAAGTGTCCTTGGGGTATATGCCCCAAGTGCTATATGTGGAATATGAGGTAGTTTGAGTCCCATCTGGAGTACAAGTATTGAAGAGATCAGGATACAAGGAACCTATCTAAACACAATAAAAACAATTTACAGCAAGCCAACAACCAGCATCAAATTACACGGAGAGAAACTCAAAGTGATTCCACTAAAATTAGGAAGAATACAAGGATGTCCACTCTCTCCGTATCTTTTCAATATAGTATTAGTTGACCTAGCTAGAGCAATAAGACAACAAAAGGAGATCAAGGGATACAAATTGGAAAGGAACAAAAGTCAAACTTTCATTATTTGCAGATGATATGATAGTACATATAAGTGACCACAAAAACTCTACCAGAGAACTCCTACAGCAGATAAACACCTTCAGTAATGTGGCAGGATACAAGATCAACACAAAACAATCAGTAGCCCTCCTATATAGAAATGATAAAATAAAGAGAAAGAACTCAGAGAAACATCCCTGTTTGCAAGAGCCACAAATATAAATTATCTTGGGGTAGCTATAACTAAACAACTGAAACACCTATATGACAAGAACTTTAAGTCTCTAAAGAAAGAAACTGAAGAAGATATCAGAAAATGGAAAGATCTCCCACGCTCATGGATGCTCTTGCATAGGTAGGACCAACATAATATAAATGGCAATCTTACCAAAAACATTCTAGAGATTCAAAGAAATGCCCATCAAAATCCAAACACAATTGCTCACAGACTAATAGAACAATATTCAACTTCATGTGAAAAAAAAATTACAATAGTTAAAACAATCCTGTACAATAAAGGAACTTCCAGAGGCATCACCATCCCTGAATTAAAACTTCACCATAGCGCTGTAGTGATAAAAACAGTTTGGTATTGGCATAAAAGCAGACACATGGACCAATGAATTAAATTAAAGCCCCAGGTATTAATTCCTCTGGGCAATGTGCCTTGCCTTCTCTGAGGAGTAGATGAAGGTTGGGGGGACGGGTAAGAAGAGGGAATGGGCTGAGGAGAGGGAATAGAAACTTGGATGGTATGTAAATGAAAAAAAATGATTGTTTTCTTTTTAAAAATACTCACTTTTCTAACTCATCTGAACATACATGAAATATTTATTTAATGATTTTGTATATTGAGACATATACTAGGTGATGTATGAAAAGAGGACATATTTCAGAAAACCTCTCATTTTTGAAACTTACAAAGCATGCGGTGAGATACATAAACATGCAGAAAGTGACAGCACCTTAGGGTTTTGTGAACCAATAGCTACCGCACATTTAGTTATTGCCGTAAATGGAGTGATGGACAGTATTGGCAACGTTAAGAAACAAAATGAGCAGCCTGACCAAGATTATAAAAACTGCCTTTCAAGCCCGGAAACTAAGGCGTCTTTTAAAAGAGAAAGGAGGTATGCTAGAGAGGGTTTCAGGAAGCTACTCATACTCTCAAACATGACCGCATATCAGCAACATATTATTATTAATTCCCCATGATACTGGCATGTTGAACCACCTGCAGGTAAAGTTGAAGTAAAATTGATGGGACTGAGTAATTCAAAGTATCATTCATTGTTAGCTTACCATGCTTCAAAGAATATAAGGTTTGTTCTTATAATTGTTGTTGTTATTATTTTTATTGTTATTATTTTTCCTTTGATTGAAAATAGATTGTTTTCTCATGCAACAAATGTCCCAAGAATCCTATCAAAGCACTAAACTCAACCTGGAATCCAGTATGCTCAAAGGACCTGATGCAGACCCTTGCAGAGACTCTGTACTTTGGCGCGGTTCCTCTGACTTCACAAGGGCTTTGATGAAGCTGTTACCAGGTGTGGGGATGTAGCTCAGAGGTAGAGCCCATGTTTTGCCTATATTAGGCCCCGGGTTCGAGCCCCGGCATCTCCAAAACAATACTTTTAACCTTTGATTTTCTTTTTTCAGGATGTTTCTGTACAAGGTGTCCCAGAATTTAAAGTCCCATGATGAGGTTATATATGCATAGCTAATTATTGGATAAAATTGCTCATTTGTCACCGTGACAGCAATGTTCATCTTTGTGACGACATTTCCATAGATACCACCATGGTCTGGTGAGTACAATGTGGTCGGGCTTTTAGGGATATGCTTTGTTCACAGAGCGGAAAAAAAAGAAAAGCTCTGCATTCGTAGTGGGGACAGTTTCTCTAATGGGTATGCTTTCTTGGGTGAAAACAAGGGTGAAGAGTTCTTCCTTTGAGAGGAAGTAAGGGAGGGCTGGGCGGAGCCATTCCTGGTTACTAAGGGGGAGGCAGCATTGCGGTTTTCATAGAAACCGGGGTCATTATGGCGACTCTTTTCAAATGGCGACCGGACGATGTCCTGGAAAGGAGCATTCAGTTCCTGGTGTTTGGACTGAGTTGAGCTTATGGATTCCCGGAGGTGAGCACCAGAATCTTTCTGAGGGTTGGGAGGCAGATGCAGGGATTCCAGACCCAAGTTGAACCACTCCTACCTCGTGCTTGCAGCCTGTGTTTCTCCGGAAGGAGAGAGACTTGGGACCATTCTGCCTCCTCCTGTGCTGTTCTGTACAGGGCTGTGCTGGAGCCATTGTCCAGGAGGGGAGTTGTCGTAGAGTGAGCAGGAGGGAAATGAGGCCAAATGAGCACTCTGTGATCCCGACTTCCCACTCTGTGCGTGAGATTGCTCGCTGACATTTGAGGTTTTCCGTATGTTTCATAGAAATGTTAGAAATGTTTTATCAGATATATGTATTTCTAACTTTTCTCCTAGCCTCAGACTTATCATCTCAATTCTCATCCATGTCTTTGGAAGAGCAGGAGATTTTAAATTGTAAGATCCCACCTTCTCTAGTTCTTCAATTACGGTTTTTATTCGGTGTCTTGTCTGCGAAATCTTTGCCTGGCACTCAGTGACAGGGATTTTCTTCTTGTGTTCTGTTTGACATTTATAGGCTGATTTTTATATTTTTACATCTGTAATTTATTTTGAATGGTCTTCACATATGATACGATGTAGGTCCTAGTTTATATTTGTGGGTTTGGATATACACTTGCCTCAGTATTGCTTCCTGAAAGGCCATCTTTATGCATCAAATTGCCTTGTTTATTTGTGAAACATCAGTTCTCCAATTATCCAATCATGGTACATATGCCAGTAATCCCAGTGCCTGGGAGGCTGCAGCAGGAGTATGGTCAGTTCTTCTCAGCACACACTACACGCACTACACACAAGCTTGATGCCAGCATCAGACACAGGAAAAATGTTGACTCGATATAGGCAGTGGTCTGTAAATGTGTGGATGTGAGCGTGGAATGTTGGTTTTGGACTTTTTCTTGCCAACTTTGATTCAAAAGCATGCTGGTCCAATTACTGTAGGTTCAAACAGAGGTCTCCTATCAGGCAATGCTGTTCTCTAACATTTGTCTGTTTCTAAGGTTTACACAAGCTATATATTTAGTCTACAATGTTTAGATTTATCCACTCAATTTTTATATTTATTTATTTATTTATTTATTTATATTTTTTTGGTTTTTCGAGACAGGGTTTCTCTGTGGTTTTGGAGCCTGTCCTTGAACTAGCTCTTGTAGACCAGGCTGGTCTCGAACTCACAGAGATCCGCCTGCCTCTGCCTCCCGAGTGCTGGGATTAAAGGCTTGTGCCACCACCGCCCGGCTTCCACTCAATTTTTTTTTTTTTTGGTTTTTCGAGAATTTTTAAAAAGAGTAAGTGCTATTTTATTGTTAGTGCATCGAATCTGTAGCTCAGTTTTGAATCAACAGACATCTTACTAATAATGAATTGTTTGAGCCGTGAACATAGTTGTCCTTCATTAAGACAGGTTGTCTCCAATTCAGCAATGTTTGGAAATCTCTCGGCCTATCAGCACTATGGATCTATCTGTCGGGATAATGCACAAATATTTGTACTTTTTGATTCATCTATAACTGCTATTATTTTTTAAACAAATAGATACGTATTGTTTTTTCTGTGAACAAATTATTAAATCTTCTGTAAACTGTCAGGAAACAAGTGTCAATGAAACTTACAAAGGATATATTTTGTTGAAAGCATGGATTACCCCATGATGAAAACGTTATTTGATGTGTAATGCAGTTTGTCGCTATTTTCTTATCGGCATTTACAGGTTATTATTGACAGTCTGAAACAAATGAGAGAAATGTCCCAGAGACAAGTCCATGGCCATCGTCACAGGAATCTCATTCAGACCACATAATTTAGGAGCTCTCACCATCCTGTGTGTGGTCAGAGACGAATCTGTTGTAACGTGATTGTACCCCTTGAGCTCTCAGTAAACACCAGGGAGCTAGGAGAGTGAGAATGAGAGGTGTCGTGTGTGTGTGTGTCGTGTGTGTGTGTGTGTGTGTGTGTGTGTGTGTGTGTGTGTGTGTTTGTACAGGAATTCCTTGGCAGAGGCTGGTCTGCAAAGCCTGATTGATTGACTCTTAGACCTGCAGTGATATGGAGATGGTGGAAGTCGCAGTCCCAGGGCCTAATTACAATTTCCTTTGTGTTCTCTTGAGCCCATGAGTAGCCAATCCTTGGGCCCCCTGTGTTGGACTTACCTAACACCTTGTCACTAACAGATGACGTTGGACCTGACATTTAAAATATCAGAATATGTCTCCTTAACAAAGCTCTAAGTTTCTGCGAGTCAAAGTACTGTGTGTCATCACATAGCAGCTAGTAGCTGAGGTTTCTCTGCTTTACCATAATAGTCTACTTAATATTATCTCCAATGCACTGAAGGAGAGTCTACAGTTTCTTCATTCTGTTATTATAAAAACTTCATGAAATTGTTTCCACATTGTGACATGTAATTTGTACTAACATAAACCTGTCTCACTCATGTTTACTCACAGATATTTGACTCCAGAATGAACTCTCTTCTTCCTTCGAGGTGAGAGCTGTGTGTTTACATTGACAATTGTTAGTGTGTGTTGTGTATATGCTCATGCTTGTGCAGATATGTCCCTGGATATATATGTGTGAAAGTTAGTTAATCACTTACTGCTGTGATAGGTTATGTGTTATAATTCTCCTGGTCCTCTTCAATGATGACCTGGTGTGTAGTACACTGCTTACTTATCTCCATAGTTCTTTACTCATGTGCTGACTTTTATCAGTATGGCTCAACACCCATTTTCCTAAACTGTTTTCCTCTCTATTGCCGTTCTCTATTTCCATGCTCCATTTGTCCCAGTATTGGCTAGAGGAATCCTTTTAAGATGGCATCAATGAATATCACAAATTCACCTTAAGCTTAGGAGCTCACAGCCCTGCTTCAGGGAAAGTTTGCCCCAAATTAACAGCTCTGCTCTGGTAGGGGAGGGTTACCCCAGCCAGGTTGTTACAGCTCTCCTTAGATCCTCAGAAGAGTAACAACTCTGCTCTGCTAGGAGAAACTTTTCCAGTTCTGCTCCCCTCACCTCTGCTTGGCTCCAGTTGAAGTCATTGCTTCTCTGTTCTTCTTAGGCAAAGAAGGTCTCACCCAAGCCTCATTTAAGAGATTCACTGGGAGGGAAGAGTCCAGGAGGTGGCTGACCCTGCAAGAGTGGGAAAGGCAGCTCCCAACTGAACAGGTACAGGGTGGTTTCATGCTCAGTGATTAGCTTGTTTTCCTGCTCTGGGATTGGTTCCTTTTATGCTGAGAGATTGGTTAGTTTGTTTCGCTGAATTGGTAAGTGGAAGAGTGTGTTTCTGTGGCTTTGGTTTCAGGGACAAAGTGTGTTTATTTCACTGGCCTTTTTAAAACGTTGGGCTCTGGTTTCAGGGCCAGTGAATTGATTCTAGTCTCAGGGTCAGTGTATGTTTCTTTTGCTCTGGTTTCAGGATCAGGGTGTGCTGCTTTGGACAGAAAGGGGTGTTGTTTCCCCTAGAAACAGATATGCAGTCCATTGTGGGCCAGCAAGTGAGTGCTGAGAACCCAGCCCAGGTCTTCTGTAAGAGCAGCAAGTCCTGTTAACCATGGGGCAATCTCTGAAGTCCAAGTCACCAAATATAAAACGTAATTTGTATTTTTCCACTTTTCCCCATAATGACAATAGACATCTTCTTATACTCAGGTAGGTATAAGTTTCATTATTATTTACCAATCCATAAAGTTTCTTTATGTTACTTAGGTTCTCATACCCAACCACTGCCCAACCCTGTCTGCAGAAAAATACAACAATCTGATATTATAGACAAATTTATATATGCTGGAATGTATTAGGATAAAACCAGAGTTTAGAGACATCTGGCCTTCATTCATCTTGAATATATGTTTAAATTTATCTCTTTTGTTGCCCATGATAATTGTTCATTCTTAATATGAAATAGTGTAGCAATGTATAGCTACACGGCAAGTTTTATAATTTAGTTTATTTCATGTGTATATATGCTTGCCTACATATAGGTATGAAGAGCTCATGCATGCCTGTTGCTCATGGAAGCCAAGAGTGGACATTGAATCCCTTGGCACTGGAGTTAACAGTTGAAAACTGCCGTGCTGGTTTTGGGAAATGAGTCTTTGCCTGTTGCCTGTTGCTGAGGTTGTTTTCAATTTCAGTGTCTTGTATATAAAGCTGTTGTGAACTGAAATAAATAAGTCTTTAAAAGAAAATATGTCCTCTTTCTCCAGGTTATATATTTGGGTTGTGATGGCCAGATGACAATTAACATATGAAGAAACAGAAAAAGATTTTTCCAAGTTATCATCCTGTTTTCCATGGCCACCAGCAGTGGGTATTTGAGAGTCATCCTCCACAAACTTGCCAGGTCTTTGTATGACAAGTCTTTATTTCTGAGTATTTTATATGGGTGTCGAGAGTCCCATCAGAATCACCTGTCTCTCTTCCCTAAGTGTTAAGCATGTTGCTGCTGTATGTTTCTCTTAGTGGAGCATCTACTCACCCTTCTGGTCAAGTTTTATTTCCTGAATTGTTTATTTTCTTAGTGTCTCCTTTAGAAGCTTTCTGTATTCTGGATACAAGAAGACTGTCATCTGATATACAATTTCCCACATTCATTTTCCCAGGTAAGAAAAATATGTTTCTATCATATATTTGGAAGAATAGACATTTTCTCACTTTATGGAATTCTTAACACTCCTGTTCTTCATTTAATGAAAGGGGGTTTGCCGTATCTAAGAAGTTTGTTTGTAATTCATGAACCTGAACATCCAATTGTATTCTGCTACAAGATTCATGTTTAGGTTGTAATTTGGACTTCTTTTAGGTTTATTTTCCCTATTTACTGAGGGTCTGCCTGTATGTCTGTGTGTGCCATATACACGTTTGAGTGCAGATGCCCACTGAGACCAGAAGAGACTGTCAGTTCCCCTGGATCTGGAGTTACAGACATCTGTCACCCACCATATGGGTGCTGGAAACTGAAGTCAGGTCCTCTGCAATAGCAAAAGGCACTCTTAACTTCTGAGATGTCTCTCTAGTCCTGTGTAGATCATTTGTTCATTCTCGATTGACTTTTGTATCCTGCGATATACGTTTGTCTATATTTATATTTGTGCATGGGGAGGTCTGCTTGTCCCAAAATAAGACAGAAAGACAGGGCATTGAAGGGGATATGAGAGGGAACACACAGCCCCTCACCCTGTAATCATTTTTACATTTTTCTGACATTCAAGAAACCTCAAGCCAACTGATAGAGCCAAAATTACCTGCAGATATGATGCAACTATTCCTAAAGACATCCCAAATAATGTTTAAAAATAACAACAAATAAACTAGAGTCTGAAGATAGGGTGTCAGGAGCTGTTTCCTCCTGAAGTCATTACAGGAACCATCACCCTGGGGAGTCTGCAGAGAACCCCACACCCCTAATTGTGTTAGGAATCGTTCTATTGACAGAGCCTACCCCATACCCAAATTGGCTGTTAATGGAGAGCTATCTGTTAGTGGAACCCGCCCCACATTCCAAACTATCTAGAGAACTAGGTGTGTCAACTCCTAGTTGTGAGTTCCCCGCCTATGTGATCTGACCGAATGTAACCTCCTGGCCTAGTGACCAACGTGAACTACGTGAACCATGCGACAAGAGTCCAGGCCCCTGTGCCCCCCCCCCCCCAATTCCTTACCCTATATAAACTGTAAACCTGTCTCTAATAAGCGCAGGCTTCGACAAATCTACCTAGCCTTCTTCCTCTTTCCCCCCATATCTTCCAGATAGTGCCTCTCCGGGACCCTGGAATAGCTGAACTGCCAGGTGGGTTACAGACCCTAGACTGAGTAACCCACCCAAAGCGGTTTACAGTGGCGCCCGAACCAGTGACTCGGAGCACGGCCAACTATTGGATGAAGATGCGCTGTCCCGGGACAACAACAAGAAGAAAAAAGAAGATTCTGTGGCTGTAGAACTCAGACACATCTGCAGAATGAGGTAGGCGCAGGATCACTGTCGTCCAAAAAGATATGGGACTTTCAAAGGAAGAGAAATTCATACAGGAATTGGCGCACGCCTTTAATCCCAGCACTCGGGAGGCAGAGGCAGGCGGATCTCTGTGAGTTCGAGACCAGCCTGGTCTACAGAGCGAGTTCCAGGACAGGCTCCAAAGCCACAGAGAAACCCTGTCTCAAAAAAAAAAAAAAATCAATCAATCAGGGAGAGAGGAGTAAGAGTCAAAAAGAGAGATTTATGTGTTTGCTTTATGTGTTTGCTTGCGGACTCAAAAGGGAGTCCCTCGAGGTGCGAGAAGTTAGGGTACAATCCACACAGCTATGCCTGCCAAGCAGGCTGGCTGCTAGGGCTAGAGAGCCTATGTCTTTAACCCCCTGCCATATGGAGCAAAAGCTGACAGGCAGGTTTGCTATAAAGGAATCTAGACTCAAAAAGCTGCAGCTTCATTTAGGACAGTAAATATGCTTCTTTTCCATTTTTAAAAATCTTGTTTCTTGGTCAAAAATCTTTAGTTTGTAGGTGTCTAAGTTTATATCTAAGGTAGATTAATTTCAGTACTGTGTTTCTGTAAAAAAGTTTTAAAATCAAAGATTGTAATACATTCAGAAAATTTTTAAAATTGTTTAGGCTATCCTGAGTTTTCATTTCTTTCTCATAAAGTTGAGGTTTGTTCTTTCGAGTTCCGTGAAAAGTTTTGCTATAATTTTAATGAACATTTACATTAAAATCTGTATGTGAGTTCTGTGAAAAATGTTGCTATAATTTTTTTTAATTTATTTATTTATTGTGTATACAACATTCTGCCTCCATGTATGCCCACACACTAGAAGAGGGCACCAGATCTCATTACAGATGGTTGTGAGCCACCATGTGGTTGCTGGGAATTGAACTCATGACCTCTGGGAGAGCAGCCGGTGCTCTTAACCACTGAGCCATCTCTCCAGCCCGTTGCTATAATTTTTAATGGACATTTACACTGAATCTGTAGATTGCTTTCAGTAAAATTGTCATTTTTGCTGTGTTTCTTCTGCTTTCCCAAGAAAGTAGGGGATCTCTCAAGATTTAAAATTCTCATACAAGTTTTTCCATTTGTATGGCCCGCTCTTGGGTGGGAGTCGTATTGTTTCAGCTTGAGGTTCTTTCCTGCTGACAGGTGTTGCTTCAGGCTAAACTGCTGAGACTCCAGCCTCTCACTAAATTTATCAAGGGCAGGAGTTATACTCTACCAAGTGATAATGGTTAAAAATAAAAAACATTTCTGCCTTCACACGCAGAGATTACGGGACTCAAACTTCTGTCCTGCTTGCTTAAAGTTATTCCAAGATATTTTGTGGTATTCATGGATACTTAAAAGGATGATGTCTCATTTATCCTAGGTGTAAAAGAGGTACATTTGGGTTATTTTCAGATTCTGGCTATGATAAGTAACTCTGCTGTAAGCAAGTCTGAGCCCATGGTCTTATGGTTAAACAACTTTGTATTTAGGCCCAAAAGGGTTATTGCTAAGTTTTGAGGTAAATATTTGCCTAATTTTAAAAAAATAGACATAATGGGGGTCCCCCAGTGCTGGGGAGACTCTCACTCAGGTCTCCCCATGGCTCGCTGGAGGCCATCCTTGCTGAGGTAGTGCACGTGGCTTTAGTTGGGGGGGGGGGTGGGGGGAGGAGTTCAGCCTCTAGTGACCTAAAGAGAAAATTTTTAAAAAGGGGCCACAGCCCAGTGGTCCAGGAGGGTCATAAATTCCAAAAATACAGTGGTGGTCGCAGGAGGACAGCTGCCTGCCTTGGGACCACTCCCAGGGTCATAATCCGCTAGTTCCTAAAACAGTACTGTGATAATTGCAGCTGGAAAACCCGTTTTTCGAGGTAAAGGTCTGGCTTTGTCTTCAGACAGTTCCTGGTACAGGGTCGCTGAACAGGCTAGTCCTGGATTTTTGATCCTTCTCTTCCTGATGAGGGAGTCTGGTTTATCCAGGTTTTTCAATACTATGTGTGATCCAAAGGTGACTGTCAGTTTGCACTTCCAGCAATGGAGTTTTTTCCCTACCCACATTTTCTTAAGCATAAATTGTTAGCAGTAATTTTTAATCTTGGTCATTTTTGCAAGGATAAAATAAAATCTCAGAGTTTTGGTTTGCATTTCTCTGAGGGCTAAAGGATGTTCTGCTTAAACATTTTTTAGGTGTCTCTCATTTTTAAGTTCGTCTGAGAGTTTTCAGATTAGGTCTGTAACAAATATTCTTATTGGATTAATTTTTAATAACTAATTTCCTGAGTTCTTCATATATTTTTGAAAGGGATTTATGGTAAGTAAAGATCTTTTCCCACTCTATAGCCTTGTTATACAAAAGTTTCTCAATTCAAGAGATCTAGTTTATGGTTTCTCACAATGTTTGTGCCACTGAGGCTGTGTTTGAGATGTGGCAAAGTGTACTTCAAAAAATTTTTTCTCTGTGAGGTTCAACATAATTTTTATATGCTGAGGCCTTTGGCTCATTTAAACTTAAGTTTTGTACATGGAGATGAATATGGATCTATTTTCATTCTTCTACATGTTGGTGTCTAATGAGGCCAGCATTATTAGTTAAAATGCTTCCTTTTTCCATTTTCCTATCTGTAAGGCAGACTTAAAACTTAAGAGGAGGATAGCTTGCAAACTTTTGGTTGGATGTCCAATGGTTAAAGCTCTAGTTATAATAGTCTTATGAGGGACCTTGAGCCAATAGATAAAATTCTTACAAAAAAAACAGTTTTCAATAGAAAGCTTAAGCAAGCTGCCTAACAGATACTCAAGCAGGTAAAATATAAATCAAAAGGTAAAGTATGCAATAATCAACAAATACAGTATATTAATTATAATTCAGCTATGGCAAGTGTGTATATTAAGTACAAACTTATTCTACAACAGTTTTATAAAAAAATGCTGTTTGTGGCTAAACCTTCCCAGTTTTGCCAGTTAAGATATTAAACTCTTAATTTAAAACAGTAGCCTGTCTGATACAAAAGGACAGGATAAAAGCTGAAAAATTGTTTGACAGAATATTGACTATGATCAGTGTTTCTTATACTAAACAATAGATTCATTGATAATTTTAAGACTGATTCCTGGACAATTGTCTTTGCTCAATTCAAAGGCAAAAACAATAATCTTTTCCCAGATCATTGCTACAATTCACACAACTGTATTTTGCTAATGTTATAGCAAAAAATCCCTTAAAGGATTTTATGCTAATTTTTAGCACATTTCCCCAAATTTATTTTTGTTTTTATGCTTATATCAAATACAAAAACATTCATAATATTATAGAATATTATACACTCACTAGGAATGTTGATAAAGATATTTGTTTATTCATTCACTTGGAGTTCTTAAGTAAAACAGTATAATAGAAAATAAGTTAGAAAAGACTGTATATTCCAAAATCCTAAAAGTGATCACTTAGGGGCAGTATAAAAATACACAGAGCATTGCTATCATGAAAGTTAACTAAACCGAGGCACTTGTGTGAGCCCCCATGCTCACATTCTCACTCAGGCTTCCCCCAACGCCTCAGCCACACCCCCTCCCACTACTCCCGCCCCACTCCAGGCCATGTGGGCTAGAAGTTACTTTCTCATACAATCCATTGGGTGTCCACAGTATTGGGGTGGTAGTCCGAGGCCAGCCTGAGACCCTTCCTGTGTACACACAGGACTCACAGACTCCCACTGTCCCACACAAGTCATCTGACTGTGACCTTGTCCAGCTCTTCCCTCTCAATAAGAGAACCAACTACAGAAGCCTGAAAGGTCTGTCAGCTATGAGGAATAGGTTCACAGCAGAGGTCTAAGTGTCACGGTTAGGCCACAGGAGATATCCATTTCAGGACCCTAAGAATATTTTATTAACAATTAACAAGTTTTCCTCTTTTTATGTGTGGTATTAGGGCAAGAACAGGTCTACGGGACTTCCTTCTAAGGGGCAAAAAACCCCAGTCAAGAACAGCGAAGCTCACGGTCTCTGCCACCAGGTGGCGTCATAGAGCAGTCCACAAGAACCTGGATGGGTGGTGGCAGCCACTCTACCTATCTCCTCCCTCCTCCTGGCTCCACAGCTGTCAACAGCTGACCCAGAAGAGATGAGGTAGGGCAGGAGGGAGTTTTCTTAGCCCTGGCAAGACAGAATGAAGACCCAAACGCCTTTCTTCTCCTTCTCTTTTAATCTCTTTTAATACCTAGATATAAAGATCCCAGAACCGACCACAGTAACAACAGCTGCATGTTGGCAGGTCCCTTCCAGGGCTGTCCTGAGCACCTGCCACGTGCCCAGCTCGCAGGCCCCGTTCTAGGAGGAGCTGGGGCTAGGGACTGCCTTCAGCCCACAGCCTCTCAGAACTCTGTTGGAAATGTGTGGTCCCAGTGGAGGAGGTCTTCACTTGAACCAAGATGAGGGTTATTACTTGTGGAGAAACTTCATTTTATTGCCCAGACCCTTTAGGAACTTATTGACTCCGCTGTGTTCTCCGCTGGGCAAGGTTTCGAGGTATTCCTGGGCTTGGACCTCAAACAGACCTTTGGCATCCTGCCTGCGTAGTTCCCGCTCCTGGATGAAGCCACGGAAAGTCTGGGTCTCCATGAAGACCTGCAGGAAGCGGCGCAGGCTCTTGGAGGAGACAGCTTTTCTGAAGGCCTCTCGCTGCAGGCTCCTCTCCTCGTCCGAGGTCAGGAACGAGGAATAGTGGCCCACAATCTCCACGAAGAATCGGACAAAGGCTTCAGACGCCACCGCATTCAAGGGGCTGAACTCAGGGCCATGCACGCAGTCCAGTGGGCCTCCATCCTAGTCACAGGCCAGGTCATTCCTCTGCTCCAGAATGTGTTCCAGGGCTACCTGAAGCTTCCGGGGCAGAATGGAATCCTCGTCCTCCATCTGTCTGAGGAACCGATCATTGATGAGATGCACCACAAGGACCTCTTCCAGTGGCAGCTCCCTGAGCAGCGGCAGTGAGCTGGAGAGCAGCCCGATGAGGAAGGGCGTGGGTGAGCACACTATGTCAATCGTGGCGGGTGGCAGCACTGGGATGTAGGTGTGCTGCCAGCTGAAGGGGTAGATGAGCGCCACCACGGCATGGCAGCACTTGGACAGCGTGCTGAGTTTGTCCGCAATGAAGATGACCCTCCTTTCCAGGAACAGGGAGGCAAAATCACTGATGAGGTGCCAGACGCTGAGGGAGGAGAACAGAGACTCAAAATCCACGTGCTCCAGCCGGGAGTCCAGGGGCCAACACAGCTCAATCACAACAGTCCCCGAGCTTGGCAGGAAGTTCTTGACAACGATGATTTTGCCCAGGACTGGGAAAGGGGCTTCCATGATGCTCCTCATGAGGGGCTGCACCAGAGCAGGGGAAATGCCTCTTCTCTTTTCCACCTCATCCAAGAACTTTGAAAAGAGGCTGAAACATCCCAGATGGCTCACAATGCAATAAACTTCAGGAAGCCTCTTCCCTTTGCCTCCAGGCAGCAATCTTTGGCAATAACCGAACCTTCTGCTCCCGTCTTCTCCAGTTAAGACAAATGAGAATGTTTCACTGGTAAACTCCTGGATGGAAGCCCAGTCCTTGGCGTCAGGAAAGCAGAACTGGGGCATTGCCTTCAGCTGGTCCTCAGCCTCCCTTATGAACTTGAATGACTTTTCTAACTTCAGAGGAAACTGCTGGGTGAGTTCTGGCACATAGGCAGCCCCTGCCTGCTTCTTGTGCAAAGACACGACCACAAAGTACTCGAAGAGTTGCCTCTACTGGTACTCGCTGAGATCCCGGTCAAGCGTGGAGTAGCGAGGGGCCTGCTTCAGGCGGGACTTCACATTGACCAGGCGCTGGCTGTGGGCTTTCAGCTTCTCCTCGGTGTCGCTGTCAGACTCGCTGTTCTTGTCTGTCACTTTTCCTGAGTTGCTCTCCGTGGACTGGGATAGCCTCTTCACCCGTTTCTTTCCTCTCCGGGCCTCATAAAAGGCATTGATCCGCAATACCAGCCTGGGGATCTTTTTCTTCTTCCTGCCATTCTGTAGGTCTCCAAGGTTAAAGAAAGTGTCATCCGGGTTGCTAGCTGTTTAGGGGGGGGGCTGGCTCTCACTGGGGACCCAGCTCCCTCCCGACTCAGCTTCTGGGTGTCCAGCAGTTTGAAGTTTCTTCTCTCTGAATTTTGCCTGAAAAATGCAGACTTGGACAAGGATTGCTTGGTGAAAGTGTCCGGGATGGAAGAGGTGGGAGATCCAGGGAAAGTCAAGACACACTTCTTGCCCAGGCAGCGGCCATGTAGCTCGATGTCCTCATACGGATTTTCCTTCATAGGTGGATCTAGAATGTCTTCGTAGACGTTCTCCGATAAAGTGCATGTGAGTCCCAGCTTGGTCTGTGCGTACCAGTCCACCCTGCTGCTCTCAGAGGAGGACTGCAGTAGGTCTTCAAACTCATAGGACTTCCTGTGGTCAGCACTGGGTCTCTGCTTCCCAGTCCACAGTCTTCTATTCACAGAAGTAGGAGGCGGGGAGGAGGGTAGCGGTGGGGGAGGGGGAGGTAAAGTGGGCAGGGGAGGCAGGTTTCTCTTCTCTTTCCTGAAGCCAATGCCTGAGCTCCCAGGACTGCTGTCCTTGTCCCCTTCTCCTGCATGTTTGAACGTTCTGCGGGGCTTGGGAAGGGGGTTGATGAAAGGCTTCGGGGACACTGCCTGGAGCCCGGGTATACACTCTCCTGGCCTTTACACTTCTCTGAAGCCTCAGCCCCTGGCTCCTTGTCCTCCAAGGGGTGGGCCCTGCGGCCAGCTGCAAAAGCACCCCCACTTCCAGGACTCTCGGGAATGTGCTGGTCCTCTTCTGCTTTGTCAGGCAGACAGTGTGGGGAATAACAAGTCCCCAGCAACTGGGGGTTCAAACCAGCAGAGCCATCCTTCAAGGCCTTCTCCAGTCTCCTGACCTGTTTGAGCGCGGAGAGGTGGTCACTCTGAAAACGCAAGTCACTGGGCTTCAGCTCGACACCTCGGCGCTGGCTGGGCTCCGGCTGCCCATCACTCTGCCTCAGGCCTGGCCACCGGTCTGTGTCCTGACACGTGGTCTTTGCTGTCCTTCTGCTGTCATTTTCCAAGCTCTCTGTTTCAAGCCTCAACCCATTCTTTGTTCTGGTGACCTCGCTGCCTCTCCGCTCTACCCCGCAGGGTGGCAAGTAGTTCTCTTGGCCCTCCGTTGGCCTGGCAGGCTCAGGAGTAGGTGGCTCCTTCTTGCCTTCCCACTTGGATATCTTGTCCTTTATGCTGAGGGGCTCGGTCTCGGGTGGATGGCCCAGGCTTCTGGACACTGCCAGGCTGCTTCTTCGAGGGCCTGCTGGCCTCTTTAGCACCGAGGTCTGCAGCCGGGCCATTGATGATCATACTGGAGCCGAGCATGTCCACTCTTGCCTCCAGCATGAGGTTGTGGGGGTTCCTTGGGGAGCTCCTTCCCAAGGGCAGTGCTGGATTAGACTCTCGAGAAGGAACAGATCTCCCAAGTGGCCGCCTTCCAAGAACTTCCCCAGCCTTTGAACCCTCTGCCTTGATCCTCCCCGCAGGCGGGTTCCTGGGCGCATATTGCTGATGCCCATGGCGGCGGCAGGGGGGGGGGCCTGGGGCGCCAAGGCCTGCTGCCCTCAGCGCCTTGGTCCACATGGCCTCCCCCGCTGCCACTAGCTCCTTGGGTCCCTTGCGGGCGTGCCTTTTATGCTAAATTTTACAAATGGCTCTTCCAATGGAAGAACTGCATATAGGGCTAATAAAAAAAATTGTGGAGCATAACAAGGGTCCTTCAAAGCAAATCATAAAAGTTGTAAGCAGATCCTGATGCAAACGGATCTGACATGATAAAACCAAGCTGACCTTTGCTAGGGCAAGGTGGAAAAAGCCCTTACAATGCATTATGAAAAAACCCGACCTATATATATTTGGGGTCGATGATATGTTTATGCTTTTTTCACAGAAAGAAAATAAAATCTGGACCTGGATGATGTTGAGGCTGCAGATGCCCCACAGAGGTCTTCCAGAGGCAACTGGGGAGAGGTCCTTGGTCTGGCCTTTCCTGCCCCCAAGGAGAGGAGTGCCTGATAACAGAACCTGCTGCTCCACTCTGCAGGGTGTCATACTGCCTCTAGAGAGTCAGGGAGACCCGGCTGAGATAAGTGCCAGGATGTGCTCCAGATAGCTGAATCCAGCTCACCTCACTCAGAAATCCCACCTGCCCTGGAGCACAAATGCTAAACTGCTTCTGCAGCTTGAATTCTGGTTTGCTTTGGAGCTAAGGTGCAGACTAAACAATTGTTTTAATCTTTGGGACACAAAACTCATTTTAATTTAAAATATTAACCCTTCTTCACTAAAGAAGGGTGAAGATTGGGGTTCCTGTCACTGTTGCTCAGAGACTGGAACTGGGTGCTGGAAACTGAAGTCAGGTCCTCTGCAATAGCAAAAGGCACTCTTAACTTTTGAGATGTCTCTCTAGTCCTGTGTAGATCATTTGTTCATTCTCGATTGACTTTTGTATCCTGCGATATACGATTGTCTATATTTATATTTGTGCATGGGGAGGTCTGCTTGTCCCAAAATAAGACAGAAAGACAGGGCATTGAAGGGGATATGAGAGGGAACACACAGCCCCTCACCCTGTAATCATTTTTACATTTTCCTGACATTCAAGAGACCTCAAGCCAACTGATAGAGCCAAAATTACCTGCAGATATGATGCAACTATTCCTAAAGACATCCCAAATAATGTTTAAAAATAACAACAAATAAACTAGAGTCTGAAGATAGGGTGTCAGGAGCTGTTCTTCAAAAATCCCATCAAAATTCTTCACAGATCTTGAGAGGACAATAATCAACTTTATATGGAAAAACAAAAAACCCAGGATAGCCAAAACAATCCTATACAATAAAGGATCTTCTGGAGGCATTACCATCCCTGACTTCAAACTCTATTACAGAGCTACAGTAATGAAAACAGTGTGGTACTGGCATAAAAACAGAGAAGTCGACCAATGGAATCGTATAGAAGACCCGAATTTTATCCCACAAACCTATGAACACCTGATTTTCGATAAAGGAGCTAAAAGTATAAAATGGAAGAAAGAAAGCATCTTCAACAAATGGTGCTGGCACAACTGGATGTCATCTTGTAGAAGAATGAAAATAGACCCTTATCTATCACCGTGCACAAAACTCAAGTCCAAATGGATTAAAGACCTCAATATCAGCCCGAACACACTGAACCTGATAGAAGAGAAAGTGGGAAGTACCCTACAGGAG
This sequence comes from Microtus oregoni, assembly GCF_018167655.1. NCBI lineage: Eukaryota > Metazoa > Chordata > Mammalia > Rodentia > Cricetidae > Microtus > Microtus oregoni. The sequence continues at coordinate 1,595,870 of NW_024543227.1, forward strand.
CTGGGCACAGGAGATCGCTTCCTATGTATAACCCCAGAAGCACAGACATTAAGGGCAACATTGAATAAATGGGACCTACTTAAACTGAGAAGCTTCTGTAAAGCAAAGGACATAGTCAATAAGACACAAAGGCAACCTACTGATTGGGAGAAGATCTTCACCAACCCCACAACAGACAAAGGTCTGATCTCCAAAATATATAGAGAACTCAAGAAACTAGACTTTAAAATGCTAATTAACCCAATTATAAAATGGGGCACTGAACTGAACAGAGAATTCTCAGCAGAGGAAGTTCAAATGGCCAAAAGACACTTAAAGTCGTGCTCAACTTCCTTAGCAATCAGGGAAATGCAAATCAAAACAACTTTGAGATATCATCTTACACCTGTCAGAATGGCTAAAGTCAAAAACACCAAGGATAACCTTTGCTGGAGAGGCTGTGGAGGAACGGGTACCCTCATCCATTGCTGGTGGGAATGCCATCTTGTGCAACCACTGTGGAAGTCAGTGTTTCGGTTTCTCAGGAAATTCGGGATCAACTTACCCCTGGACCCAGCAATACCACTCCTGGGAATATACCCAAGAGATGCTCTATCATATGACAAAAGCATTTGTTCAACTATGTTCATAGCAGTATTATTTGTAATAGCCAGAACCTGGAAACAACCTAGATGCCCTTCAATGGAAGAATGGATGAAGAAAGTATGGAATATATACACGCTAGAGTACTACGCTGCGGTAAAAAACAATGACTTCTCGAATTTTGCAGGCAAATGGATGGAAATAGAAAACACTATCCTGAGTGAGGTGTCCCAGACCCAAAAAGATGAACATGGGATGTACTCGCTCATAATTGGTTTCTAGCCATAAATTAGGGCCACGGAGTCTACAATAGGTGAACCTAAAGAAGCTAAGTAAGAAGGTGAACCCAAGGAAAAACATATAGTTATTCTCTTGGCTAAGGGAAGTAGACCCAATTGCCGGGGAGAAAATTAGGATTTTGGGGGTGGGGTGGGATGGGGGTAAGGGGAGATGGGGAGAGAAAAGGTAGAAGGGAAGGAGGGGGGACTTGGGGAATCAGGAGAATTGGGATAAAGGAAAGGTGGATAGGGGAGCACGGAACCACAATTCTTAGTTAAGGGAACCACTTTAGGGTGAGCAAGAGATTTGACCCTAGAGGGGCTCCCAAGTGCCCAACATGAGGTTCCCAGTTAGTTCCTTGGGTAGCTGAGGACTGGGAACCTGAAATGACCCTATCCGAGAGCAATACTGACGAATATCTTGCATATCATCATAGAACCTTCATCTGGTGATGGATGGAGACAGAGACAGAGACCCACACTGGAGCACTGGACTGAGCTCCCAAGGTCCCAATGAGGAGCAGAAGGAGGGAGAACATGAGCAAAGAAGTCGGGACCACGAGGCGTGCACCCACCCACTGAGACAGTGGAGCTGATCTACTGGGAGCTCACCAAGGCCATCTGGACTGTGACTGAAAAAGCATGGGATAAAGCCAGACTCTCTGAACATGACGAACAATGAGGGCTGATGAGACACCAAGGACAATGGCACGGGGTTTTGATCCTACTTAATGTGCTGGCTTTGTGGAAGCCTAGCCAGTTTGGATGTTCACCTTCCTAGATATGGACGGAGGGGGGAGGACCTAGGACTTGCCACAGGGCAGGGAACCTGGACTGCTCTGTGGACTGGAGAGGGAGGGGGAGAGGAGTGGGGGGAGGGGTAGAAGGTGGGAGGAGGGGGAGAAGGGTGGGAGGAGGGGGAGGGAGATGGGAGGCTGGGAGGAGGTGGAAACTTGTTTTTTGTTTATGTTTTTTTTCTTCTTTTCTTAATAAAAAAATTATTAAAAAAAAAACAAAAAAAAAAAAAAAAAAAAAAAAAAAAAAAAAAAAAAAAAAAAAAAAAATAAAAATAACAACAAATAAACTAGAGTCTGAAGATAGGGTTCATTCTTTAATATCACTGGATGTCTTCCAGAGGATCCAGGGTTGATACCCAACCCTACCCGATGGTTCACAACTGTCTGTAACTCCAGTTCCGAGAGATCTCATAAAGTCTGGTACTGTCTGTGGGCATTAGGTACTCACGTGGTGCACAGACTTCCCTGTGGAAAAGCATTCAAAAGCAGAAAATAAAAAACGCAGTTATGCTTTCTTAGGGGCAGAATACTTGTAGCCTTGAGATGGATGATGATAGCACTCTATTCTATCGCCTAAGTCACATAATCACCTTACAATTTAATTTACTGAAAGAAACTTTAAAAGGAATAAGCACATTTAAAAGCATTGCTTTTTAGTTTCATTTTTTACTTTTTAATAACCTATTGAATATTTTTTTCCTAATGGAAAAATAGAACCCATTTAAAGAGTAAAAATATTCTTATAGTTAATTTAAAAACCTGAATATAGGCTTTAATGTAATTTAATCTTGAAATTTTCTGAATTACATTCTTTCAGCAATGTAACTTTAGAGCCATAAAAATCCTCCCATTTCTCCCTCTCCCACTGTACCTCCCTCCCTGCCCACCTCACATACCCTTTGCAATGACACCTAATCTCAAGTCTCTCTCCAGTCCACTCTCAGGCCATCATGCAGGAGCCATCCTTATTCTGTGTGAGCTTCTATCCACAGGATTAATAAGCTCACAACCTTTGCTTCATCCTGGCTGTTTCTGAAATTCTTTACTGCATCCTAGATTCATCTTTACCAGGGTCAAGGTCATCAAAGCGACAGGGTTATCCTCAGGCTGCTGGTCACTGTGCTGGGCTGTACCTCCCTACCACTTATGGGGAGTCCCAGAAAAACTCGGTGAAGCACAAATGTCTGCTTCACTGAAGTGTCTTTGAGTCTTTGCTAAAGGTGTCCCCTCACACATGTGTGACTCTTCTGTCCCCTTCATATTCTTTTCTGTCTTATTGTCATTTCCAATCAGGCACACTGTCTACATTTCCAAAAGGTTTATAAGGAGTTTGGAAGTCAGGTGTTCATCCTCCGAGTTTGTTCCTTTATAAGGTTGTTTCAAGCTGGGGTTCTCCATATTCACTGTGAATTTCAGGATAAGCCCATTAGTTTATGAAAAGTCTGTTAGAGTTCTGTTGGTATTGCACTGGATCTATAGGACTATATGAGGAGAACAGACACCTGTATCTTCCATTGCATGAAGATGATTGTAGCGTGAGTTCTAATTGGTCTTAATAATAAAATCTGGAGTCAGATATTAAGTAGTTGGAGCTATAAGATCAGAACAGCAGAGCAGCCAGACACTAGTTCTTTCCCCGAAAAAATCCTCAGACCAAATGGAGCATCCTGTCTCTACAAGACCTCAGACTGACTGCCTGGATCTCCTATCTCCTCCCACCTTATATTCCTCTCTTTTTCCAGCCACATTCCTTTCATTCTCCATCTCCCTCGTGCTGGGATTAAAGGTGTGTGACACCAAAGCACTTTGATGAAAGATGTGAGTCACCACTGCCTGACTCTGTTTCTCTTTTAGACTGGATCAATCTAATGTAGCCCAGGATGGCCTTAACCCACAGAGTTCTGTTTCTTTTTTTTTTTTTAATTTATTTATTTATTAAGGATTTCTGCCTCGTCCCCACAACCGCTTCCCATTTCCCTCCCCCTCCCCCGAACAAGTCCCCCCCCCCCTCATCTGCTCGAAGAGCAATCAGGGTTCCCTGACCTGTGGGAAGCCCATGGACTGCCCACCTCTATCCAGGTCTCATAAGGTGAGCATTCAAACTGCCTAGGCTCCCACAAAGCCAGTACGTGCAGTAGGATCAAAAACCCACTGCAATTGTTCTTGAATTCTCAGTATTCCTCATTGTCCGCTATGTTCAGCTAGTCCAGATTTATCCCATGCTTTTTCAGACCTAGGCCAGCTGGCCTTGGTGAGATCCCAATAGAACATCCCCATTGTCTTAGTGTGTGGGTGCACCCCTCGTGGTCCTGAGTTCCTTGCTCGTGCTCCGTCTCCTTCTGCTCCTGATTTGGACCTTGAGATTTCTGTCCGGTGCTCCCGTGTGGGTCTCTGTCTCTGTCTCCTTTCATCGCCTGATGAAGGTTAATATTCCTGAGGATGCCTATGTGTTTGTCTTTGGATTCACCTTATTTAGCTTCTCTAGGAACATGAATTATAGGCTCAATGTCCTTTATTTATGGCTAGAAACCAAATATGAGTGAGAAACCAAATATGTTAAGAAACAGAGTTCTGTTTCTTAAGTGTTGGGAAAGGTGAGTTCCAACACTGCCTGTCTTCTGTGGCTAACTAGTGGCTATCTGCACACACTGATTCTCAGGCAAGCTTTATTGTCATGGAAGAAACAAAATATCACCACAGTCGATGAATCTATACATCTTTACTCTCAGCAATGAGTTGTCCCATTCAGTGTCTAGGCACTACAGAGAAGTGGGCAGAGTTTTCCTAATTATTTCATATTTCCTGATGCTATCTCCAGTGACAGGGATTTTAAATTACAGCTTCCACACATTCATTTCACTGTGGTCAGCTGTCTGTGTTAAATTTAGACAGAGTTATTGATGAATCTTTTAGGTTAAAATATTTAATTACATTCTCTATGATGAAAATGTCTTTGATGCTAACATATATTTGCTGTGTTCAAAATTCAGTACTTTGAAGTTGCAAGTGAATTATGAGAACAGAAACAAATGTCCAACACCCAGTTTGGGGGAAAATTTCTAAGGCAGCCACAGGTCAAAGGTTTGCCCCAATGGCATCTTTGGAATCATAGAGATAGTCCTTTACCTCCCAGCTAGCTCCATCAGGGAGGTGCTGAGATCACGGTGGAGAGAAAGAAGGGGATACATGTGAAGAGTTAGGTATGTATGTGTAACTCCAGAAAGGTTTGTATTATGAAGAATACTTAGGTAATTATTTTCAAAATATCTAATATTATTTTCCCCAACACAAAAAGGAAAAGGTTAGTACTCGTGTGTTTTCCCTCTTGTTTTCCCATCCAGTCATGCAGATTTTAGCAGTGTTGCTGTGGACTTGTACAGAGGGGTGTTTTATGTATGGTTCTTTCCATGTTTATTATAACCATGACGCCTGCTAAGTGTTGCTCTGATGCCTACTTCCCTGTGCAGTTACTAGTATACAAGCATTGCTTGTCTTTGAGTAATGTTTCCCTTTTATCTTTTGTTTATTAATGGATTTACTCATGCGTTTGTGTCTACTCAGAAACACCCATTTCTTAAAGGAGTACTCCTTTGTCATCATTATATACTGTGATGCTTAAATTATCCCATAACATGCCCGTGGGAGTACATTCAAGTGGACCTGCTCTTCATTTGTTATCTGTCTAGAATTCTGGATTATCTGACCACCCCTGGGAAGAAAGCCAAAAGCAAATGCTTCTTGTCAGTGATACTTTGTGTCCTCTGCCTATCAATGTCAGGTCTCTTCTATGAGAAGAACAGCAGGACTGCAGAGAGAACACGCAGAATGTTGACAAGAAGCTGACATGAGCCCTTGTTTCCAGTATGTGAGTCATCATTGCCACCAATGTGAGTGTGTGTGTGTGTGTGTGTGTGTGTGTGTGTGTGTGTGTGTGATGTGTACATGGGTGTGTATAAAGGGTCTGTGAAATGAACAAAGAAGAGGAAGATGTCACTGCACATCTTTGACTTGACTGGATGCAGACAGACTACTCCATCCTTATATTCAGTACAGTAGAGTGACAAGATCATGTGGGACTCACCAGGTCAGTCATTTCCTTTTCTCTTCCCATCTGTGTGACCAGCAGCTGGTCTGTGATGCCTTGTAGGAACACATCCTGTTGAGCAGTTCGCAGCAAAGAGCAGCACACTGTAAAACAATGGCATTCATAGACTCCCCAGATGACTGAACCCTGTAGGGGTCCCTTTAAATGACCAGGACTGAAATGGAAGCAATCCCCATCAGACCATTTCCCCGAATGGGCCATGCATGACTGCATCACATTTGGAGGGATTGCTTATTAAGATGGTAGAAATCTGGATCCACAACAGACACTGAATCATGCTTATTAAAATGGTAGATATCTGGGTCCACAGCAGACACTGATTCAAACCCTAGGAAGTGAGTGTGGCATAGCCACTTCTTTCTGATGGCTGTCCATGTTAAAACGTATTGCTAGTGTGTTTGATATTCTGTCTTCCAGGATATGAAGTCACAGACTGCTTAAGTCCATACCATGTTCTCTTGTTACTGACTTAAATACCACTGTGTTGCATGGCATATCAAATAGACAAATCAATTCCTTCGTGTACGTTTATCCAGATATTCACATAGTGGCCTCTTTAGTGAACACCTTGTTCCTGCACTGTGAAGACTAGCACGGGTCCTTGTATATCGTGTTAGATAGGTAAACTGTCAGTAAGCAGAAGAAATCAGTAATCACAGCAATTCCGTGTATTATTGGCGCTTTAAAGATCATAAAGGGGACAGGAAATAGTTGTGATGGGGATTGTCGTATGTGATGTTACCCCCAAAGGTTTCAGAAGTTAGCATGTGATCTGAGTCCTGAATGGCAAATAGAAGCAAGACCATGCACAAACCAAGTTGTGGGCCTGCTTGCTTCCATGGAGAACAGTGGATCTAAGAGCAGAGAACAAGGCTAGTTGCCAGAACCTTGAAGACAACGTGGACACTGCTTGGGGATAGGACAGAAAGGAAAATGTTGTCATTGTCAGCTGTGTATGACATTTGGATTATATGATCTGTGTGGAAGGTGAGTTATGAAATTGTCATGATATGTTTCCTTTTGGTAGAAGGTGACTTGGCACTGCACAGAGAAAGGCCTGGGGAGGGCGGGATGAGGTAGTGTGTGGAGACAGTGGAGATGGTTCCGAAGACAGGGGAGGGATGGAGGTATGAAAGAGGGATGAAGCCATGCTGCAGTGATCAGCAGGAGAGCTGCCCTGTGCAGCCTTGTCTGGGAGAGGGCCGATAGCAATGGATGCGCTGTGCATTTTCCCTGTGGAGAAATTGCTCTAACATCTCTGGATTTGTCTGACCACATGGAGACACGGTGCTTCCATTTACTGACATCAGTTATTCCACGTGTATTGACACAGGATAGTTTGAATACCCAAACTAGTCATTGTAAAACTTAACAATTTGATAACGAGTTGCTGATGAATAATTTTCAGATGTAAAGTTTTCTAAGTACAGCTAACTGTAGCATAATTTCCAACAGAATAAGAATCTAACATTTGTCTCTTAAAAAGTGAACCCAAAATTCAGTGTATTTTTGAAAATGGCTGTTCTACAGCATGTACTGCTCTTGGCAGGTTTACAGATGAAGGAAGTGAGTAGGTTTTAGGCAGAGTTGAAGTGAAATCAGTCTCTAAATTCTGCAGCAACTGTTTGTCCCTATTTCTCCAGAAGAAGACTGCCTTTAGAAATGCTTATTTTTGACAGCAGGGAATGGAGCAAACATTCACAAGACAGAGGCAGTTGGATGTCTGAGTTCAAGGCCAGCCTGTAATTCCAATTGCATATATCAACATTAGTCTGTCACATATGCAGGAACTTGTGACTGGTATTTAAAGCAGGTATTATCACTAAAGACCCCCAAATTAGCACATGAGCAGTGTGATGCTCTCAATTCACAGAGTGGGAAGCACAGCTCAGAGCAGAGGGTCTCACTCTGTTTTCTCCTCACAGAAATTCCCAGCCTGTGTTTGGAGAATGGGTCCAGGACATCCTGGCTCAGGGAACCAAAGTTGCTGGGGCTAGGAAGGTCCCACATCTCTCTGACTCTAGAAAAGTGGTTCAACCTGTGACTTGACCCCTTCAGCAAACGTCTATCTCCAAAACTATTTCCATTGTGATTCTTACCTGTAACAACTTTACAGCGATGATGAAGCAACAGAAATAATTTTCTGGTTGGGATCACCACGCATGAGGGACTGTATTAAGAGTCACGTCACAGCATAGGAAGGCTGAGAACCATTGCTGTACAGACATCCAAACGCAGAATCCGGCTTCTCAGATATCTCTGGGATCCCTTCATCATTGTCCCCATACTCCTAGGGAGGCACAGCCCCACATCAGGACACATACACTCACATCTCCGTGCAAGGGAAATCCTGTTCTTCTTTCTCCGTCATTTCTATTTCCACACACTATGCTATATTTCCAAATTTTCTTTTTTTATGTCTTCAGTACTGAGCTTAAGGATGTGTCTGATTCTTTGACCAACCTTTTTCCTGTTTTGTGATTCTTCTGCAGGGTCTGGGTCATTGGCTGTGCACACACATCCACAGACAGTACAACAACAGCCTCTAGTCCCTTGTTGCTGACCTTTGGGAAGCTGGGCATGTAAGGTAGGTTTGCTGGCAGGAGACATGCTCTCAGGAACAGGATGTCCTTGCCAGAGGCTGGACTCGAGGATGCTACAGCACTTAGATCTGCCCAGCATCTGACGGCCCTGTCCCAAGCTCTTCACAAATGTGGTGGGAGCACATTTGGGGATTTTTAAAAGTGGTCCCTAGACACTGCTATTGCTCCCCTGGCTGTGCACACATTCCCAGCTATATTCTTGATTTCTCTGGTAGCTGTTCAATGAGAATGCTATACCATGAAAAGAAATCACTGGTGAATTTAAAAAGCCACAGTATGGGGACTGGCGACATAGCTCTCGTGGCAGAATGATTGCCTAGAATGGAAATTGCTCTGTGTTCTTTGACCCTCTGGGCATGTTCACCCTCACCTGTAATACCAGCACTCAAGGCGTAGAGGGAGGAGGAAAGAGACAAGAGAGTCATTACTGTTTATGAGAGTATGGCTCCCAGCCCCCATGGCAGATAGCTCACAACTGCCTTTAACTCTAGCCCCATCAGGAGTCAATGCCTCTGCCAATCATGTGCATACCACAGACAGACAGACAGACATAATTAAAAGTATAACTAAAATCTAAACAAGAAAAAAAAAGAAGCATCAACTCCAGGTCATTGACCAAGGGGAAAACACAGTGGAATTTAAAATATGAACATTATAAAGGCTAACGGAATCTAACAGTCTACAGTCTGGCAGGGGAGATGACTCAGTGGTTCAGAGTGCATTCTATTGTTGCTGAGGATCCAAGGTAGTTTCCAGCATCCATTTCCAACATCCTTGAAGGACCATACCTCAGCTCCAGGAAGGTATGACCTCTCCTGACCTTTGGAGGCGCCGGAATTCATGTGTACATACACATAGGAATATACACAACGTAATTATTATTAAGTTATGTATATTTTAAAATTATGTACAAATTAAAATAATTGTTGTGAAACAATGAAGAAAAATGGTCAAATGCCAGGCAGTAATGAGAACAGTTTTCATCAGCGTTAGGTGGCAAATGCGTGCACTTTCAGCTATTTGAACACTGGGGTTACACGATCATTACTGCTAAGAAGTTTCAGAACAGCCTTAATAGCACAGAGAGGCCCTGCCTCAAAATGAAAACCAAACAAAAACCAGAAATATCTCAGAAAATGTGAAATTTCTTAGGAAAACAATCTTAGAGTACATGGTTTTTCAAGAGATGTGGATCATTATAAAATAAATTTTTGCAGGGAAATCAATGATAAAATTACTTATTTCGTGGGAATTCAACAATATACATGTAGAAATGGAATGAAAATGTTACTGGGCCGAGAAGAAAACAGTAGCATTAAGAATGTGTTTACATTAAAATGAATACTTGAGCTGGGGCAGTGTGGTAAGCTGGGAGGACCAGCAGCACTCTGAAGGCTGAGGGAGGAAGGGGAAGAGTCCCAGGCTGGGCTGGGCTGCTCTGAGACTCTGCACTAAACACACAAAATAATTAGCAGGACTATTATCGTTCCATTCACTGTGGGAAAGTTTCAGCTTAGTTCTGTCATGGGAAACCATCCTCTTTTCACTGGATGTTAGGCAGAGCCCTGTGTGTCCGTGGCAGACACATTAAAGATTACCATCCCCTAAATGGGGAAGTGACTTCCTCACCACCACATACAGCAAGGCGCACAGAAAATGGCGGCTGGCACTCTACTCAGATAGCTCACTCTCTGGAGATTTCCCTGCAGACAGCCCTGTGCCTTAGGGGTAGGAATAAGCCCGGCGACAGACACAGATTTCCTTATGGTAGTACATGTGCTTTCCGGTGGTGTTTCAAATTTCGTATCCAGGAAGTAAAGTACTTTAAAGTGTAAACTGAGAAAAATGCTTGTGCTCGGGTGGTAAAAGTGGGGCTGGGGAGACAGCTAAATCAATAAATTGCTGGCCTTGTGGGCATGAGGCCCTGAGTGTCATTCACAGAGAGCATCATCAAGAAAATGAAGTTAAACTACAGCAGGAAAAGTAGTAGGTGTGGTGGGACTTGCTTGTGTGTGAAGGTGGAGGCAAGCCTATCCCTGGAGTGTGCTGCCCAGCCAACCCAGCCTGCCTTGCGTGTTCCAGGCCAGTGAGAAACCTTGTCTAAGAAAAACTTCAGGGGGATGGCGCCTGAGGTACAACACCGGAGGCTGCCTTCTGTCCCCTGACCACATGCATGTATGCATACAATTGCAGAAGCACACACATATGCACACGGGCACACAACCACACACTGGATAAACGATGTTTATACCTTCTGTACTTTAGAAGTAGTCATTGTGTTCCATTTCTGGGCAATGAAGTAGAAGGACAAATGGAATCTACTCTCATGCTCTGTGCATGCCTGTGTGCATATGTGTGTGTGTGTTTGCACACAGAGCTCCACCATCTCTATCTAATGAGGCTGCTTTATGTTAGCCTTAGACTGGGATTGGTCTCCAATCTCTGGTTTACATTTGATATACCTAAGATGTCAAGGTTTATGTACCAGGAAAATATACTGAAGTGAAAAAACACTGCTTTATCTCCAGAGGTAAGTTCCCTTCAAGTCCAGGTCACAGCCAATGTTCCCTCCCACCCAAACATAGACGCCACTGGGCCCAAGACTCTCACTGATGTAGTCCCCATTATGGCCAGGAGGTGGCATTCAAACTACATGCCTACATTTATTTTCTTTAAAGGGGCTGATGTTTTATGGAATAGCAATGCGTTTTCAGTGTGTTTGGAAACTTGATACAATACTAGAGCAGTTCCATTTATGGATTGCAGCAACTGTAGTGCTCCACAACTCACTTCATCCTCCCTGAGTGTAAAGTGGGCAGTGCACAAGGGATACAGAGTGGTGCTCTGTAGAGAATATGAATGTGATGGTCACCTTGAATCCCCTGACACTGGAATGGATGGATTTCCTAGACTTTCCATCTCCTCTCCAGAGGCACCAGATGAACACAGATGCCATCTTTAAAGGATTCCTCTAGCCATACTGGGACAAATGGAGCATGGAAATAGAGAACAGCAATAGAGGAAAACAGTTTGGGAAAATGGGTGTTGAGCCATACTGATATCGGTCAGCACATGAGTAAAGAACTATGGAGATAAGTAAGCAGTATACTACACACCAGGTCATCATTGAAGAGGACCAGGAGAATTATAACACATAGCCTATCACAGCAGTAAGTGATTAACTAACTTTCACACATATATATCCAGGGACATATTTGCACAAGCATGAGTATATACACAACACACACTAACAAATGTCAATGTAAACACACAGCTCTCACCTCGAAGGAAGAAGAGAGTTCATTCTGGAGTCAAATATCTGTGAGTAAACATGAGTGAGACAGGTTTATGTTAGTACAAATTACATGTCACAATGTGGAAACAGTTTCATGAAGTATTTATAATCACAGAATGAAGAAACTATAGACTCTCCTTAAGTACATGGGTGATAATATTAAGTAGACTGTTATGGTAAAGCAGAGAAACCTCAGCTACAGGCACTAGCTGCTATGTGATGAAAAGCAGTCCTTTGACTGGTAGAAACTTAAAGCTTTGATAAGGAGACATATTCTGATATTTTAAATGTCAGGTCCAACGTCATCTGTTAATGACAAGGTGTTAAGTAAGTCCAGCACAGGGGGCCCAAGGAGTGGCTACTCATGGGCTCAAAAGAACACAAAGGAAATTGTAATTAGGCCCTGGGACTGCGACTTCCACCATCTCCATATCACTGCAGGTCTAAGAGTCAATCAACCAGGCTTTGCAGACCAGCCTCTGCCAAGGAATTCCTGTACACACACACACACACACACACACACACACACACACACACACACACACACGACACCTCTCATTCTCACTCTCCTAGCTCCCTGGTGTTTACTGAGAGCTCAAGGGGTACAATCACGTTAAAACAGTTTCATCTCTGACCACACACAGGATAGTGAGAGCTACTAAATTATGTATGTCTTTTGCGTGTGATATCTGTGACGATGGCCATGGACTTGTCTCTGGGATATTTCTCTCATTTGTTTCTGACTGTCAATAATAACCTGCAAACGCTGATAAGGAAAGGGGGAGAAACTGCATTACACATCAAATGAAGTTCCCATCACGGAATAATCCATGCTTTCAACAAAAAAAGATTATATCAGACTTAAGAGTTCCATATGTCTTCCCAGGGCATATGCCTTTGAGGTTAGGTTATGCAGGGCCTCTCATTTAATAAATTATTTTCCTATGATTGTGGTCACATTGAGAAAACTACTTTGCATTCATCTGCAATTATTAATCGGCTTTTATACTTTCTTGTAATTTTCCTTCAATCCATATTTTGCTTTGTGACTGAAATATAAGTATGAAAGATTAGCATTCTCCTAATGAATTTTACACATAACATTACTGCATGTTTTAAAATTGTTTTATTCCACTTTAGTTTTAGTTCTTTCTTAAACGTTAAGATTATAACTCTAGATTTCTAATAATTCGTTCCTGGATGGTATGTGTTTACTTCTTTTTACGTGTTCAAGATAACATTTTAATGCCTTTGTTTCAGATATATGTCTTGAAAAAAGCAATCATTTTAGAGTCTATTTCAGTCAGCAATAAGAACATCGGTTATTTTTGGCTTTTGTTTTGTGTTTGGTAAGTTATGTCCATTTACATTTTTTACATTTATTTGTCTGCCTATTTTGTGTGTCTGGCAAGGCCATACATGATCTACAGTGTACTTGTAGAGGTCAGAGGACAACTTGCAGGAGTCATTTCTCTGCTTCCACAATGTGGGTCCTTGGGATCCAACTGAAGTCATCAGAAGCAGTACTCGGGCTTCTATTACACTTTAATACGATCTACATATAAGGTGAGTCACACAGTATACCTTTTTGTCCAACATATTTACTTGTAAACTTTCATTGCAATGAGTCATTGAACTTGTTCATGGCCTCTAGTTTCTGGTACACTATCATCATGGGACCCTCAACAAAACTCCTCTAGGATATCCTGCAGTCACCCCAAGTAACAGAGATTCTGCAGGTATTGTTCCCCAGGACCAGTCAATTCCAGCATTCCAGTTGGCCTTAGATGGTGTAGATGTTAGGATGGGCCAAGCCAAGAACCCCAATATGGACCTGGGTGGTAGCTGAGCTGATCAGCTGCCTGCCTAAGGATAGGGCCGAAGCCAGCTCACCTATGCCCATGGCACCAGGCCCAGTTTTCCAATGCCCATGGTGAGGTGTGGGACTAACTCTCCTGTGAAAGTCAGGGCCAGCTCTTGACACAATGTCCACCAAAGGGCAGAACCAGCTCACTCTGGCCCTTGGATATCATCATTCATGGCTCTTAAGGCCCCCTGTAGTAACATGGGCCACAAACATCAGCACATACCCTAGCTCTGGTAGGACCATAGACCCAACATGATCCTGGCAGCAACTCGTCCTTGATGTCACCATTTCCCGGGTGGTTTCACAGACCACACAGATCAGGATGGCACCAGCTGCAGCAAAGCCTTTGGACACCAACGTGGCCTCAGGTGGTGACCCACACTTCAGGCATCCGCATGGCCTTCATTGGTAACAGGAATCAGGAAGACAAAGACCCTGGCTACTGCTGGGTCACAGATATGGCCCTGGTCAGCAGCTCAGGCATGCACAACACCAGGTTGGCAGCTCGGGTCTCTCAGATCATTGTCACTCCAATGGCAACACAGCGCTCAGATCCCAACAAGGCCAGAGGACACAGCCCAGACTCCAGGCTCCTGTGTGCCCTTTGGTGGCAGCATGGACCATGGATGTTAACATAGACCCGAGCTGCAATAAGACCAGAGACCCAGAAATGACCTTTGGTAGCAACCTCGGTCCTGTTGACACCATGACCATGAATGACAAGAAGACCACCCCCTCAGCCTTTTCCTTACCACCTTCTATTCCCCCTCTTTTCACAGCACATGAACTATCCCGCTACTCTTTCTCTCCTGTTTCTCCACCACACATTTTGCTCATTGTAATGGAAGCCTTGTAGCTCTGGGCAGGCCTCTGGTTGTCTACCAGCCAGACCAGGCTTTGAGGACTCTGGCTGGTCTGTGATTGGCTAGCACCTTCTGGACCTGGATGCCATAAGGCAGAGTGGAGATGTCTTTCTGCCAGACAATGAGTACAATTAAAAACATATATGTGTAGTGTAAACATTTCAGCTCAAATGTAAAGGGATCCTGGCCGTCCAGATGCAAGGAATACCACAAAGTCAGTATAAGCTTAGCAGCTTACAGATCTGCTTCAGGGAAAGCTTTCCTCAAAGTAACAGCTCTGCTCCATCAGGAAAGTTGTTACAGCTTTGGTCAAATGACAATTAACATATCAAGAAACTGAGAAATATTTTTCCAAGTTATTGTCCTATTTCCCATGGCTACCAGCAGTCAGTATGATAGTTTCATCCCCCACAACCTTGCCAGGTCTTCATATTATTATTTCTGTATATTTTGTGGGGGTGTCAAGAGTCCCCTAGAGTCACCTGTCTCTCTTCCCTAAGTGTTAAGGATGTTGATGCTGTATGTTTCTCTTAGTGGAGCATCTACTCACCCTTCTGGACAACTTTTATTTCATGAATTGTGTATTTTCTTAGTGACTCTTTTTTAGGCTTTCTGTATTCTGGAAACAATAAGGCTGTCATCTAATACACAATTTCCTACATTCATTTTTTTCCCAGGCAGGGAAAATAACTTTTATATCACAGTTTACATTTTTCACTTTATGGAAGTCCTAACAGTCCAGTTCTTTTCATAAAAGGGGTTTGTTATATCTATGAATTTTATCTATAATTCTATCAATTGCTTTCTGTTACAAGATTCATGCTTAGGTTGTATTTTGGATTAATTACCTTTTAGATTTGCTTTCACTATTTACTGGGTATCTGCCTATATGTTTGTGTGTGCCGTATGCACATTTGAATGCAGATGCTTGCTGAGACCAGAAAAGACTGTCAGCTCCCCTGGATCTGGAGTTATAGGTATCTCTGGGCCACCATATGGGGACTGTAAGCTGAAGTCAGGTCCTCTGCAATAGCCAAAGGCACTCTTAACCTCAGAGATGTCTCTCTAGTCCTATGTAGATCATTTGTTAATTTTGGTTGACTTTTGTATCCAGTGATAAACAACTTGTCTATATTTATATTTGTCCATGAGGATGTCCACTTGTCCCATAATAAGACAGAAAAACAGGGCATTGAAGGGGATATGAGAGGGGAATACACAGCCCCTCACCCTGTGATCATTTTTTTTTTTTTTGATTTTCGAGACAGGGTTTCTTCATAGCTTTTTAGTTCCTGTTCTGGAACTAGCTCTTGTAGACCAGGCTGGCCTCGAACTCACAGACATCCGCCAGCCTCTGCCTGCCAAGTGTTGGTATTAAAGGCGTGAGCCAACACTGCCCGGCCCTGTGATCATTTTTACATTTTTCTAACTGACATTCAAGAAGCCTCCACCCAAATGATAGAGTCAAAATTACCCACAGATATAATGCAAGTAGTACTAAAGACATCTCAAAGAAAGTTTAAAAATAACAACAAATAAACTAGGGTCCGAAGATAGGGGTCATTCTTTAATATCACTGGATGTCTTCCAGAGGATCCAGGGTTGATACCCAGCACCTACCTGATGATTCACAACTGTCTGTACTCCAGTTTGAGAGATTTCAAACTCTGGTGCCCTCTGTGAGCAATAGGTATTCACTCAGATGGTGCACAGACTTCCTTGTGAAAAACATTAAAAAATTAATTAATTATGCTTACTTAGGACCAGAATGTTGGCAGAATCACATATTCACCTTACAATTTAATTTACTAAAAGTTTTTTAAAAGGGATAAGAACATTTAAAAGCATTTTTATTTTTTACTTTTAATAACCTATTGTATATTTTCTTCAAGTGGAAAAACAGAACCATTTCAAAGACTCAAAGCATGAAATTTTAAAACAATGTAATAATGTAACAATGTAACTCTGAGAACCATAAAAATCTTCACATTTCTCACTCTCCTGCCCTCCTCACACACCCTAATCTCAAGTCTCTCTAGTCCTCACTCAGGCCTTCATTCCTGAGCCATCCCTATACTATGTGAGCTTCTTCCATAGCATGAATAAGCTCACAAGCTTTGCTTCATTCTGGCTTTTCCTGAAATTCTTTTCTGC